>NC_051180.1:97531760-97659397 GCF_013339695.2 Rhipicephalus sanguineus | reverse complement strand
AATACATTGGTTTCTATGGGGACTTTCAAGGGGAATTACGATTTGCTCGTTATATCCATTATTTCGTTATAGCCCGTCTCGTTATAACGAGGTTTAACTGTATACTCATAACATTTCAGTGGAGCTGCGGGGTAGTCTCTATGAAAGCTGGACCTAGACCTCTGCAGTGGATGTCACATCGGTTCCACTGACATGGCTGCCGACTGTGTGCCGGCTGCTCAGACACCAGTGCAATATGTCAGGACTCCGCTATGTGAACTGGGAATATTCACTGGCACTGGCAAGGTCGACGTTGAAGAGTGGCTGGCATGGTACCAGCGCATCGTCTACAGTAACAGTTGGGATGCCACACTTATGCTGGCGAACGTGAAATTCTACCTGGGGGAAACCACAATACAGTAAAACCTCGGTGATACGAATCTCGTGGGGTTACCAAAAATATTCGTATCATCCGATATTCGTATCACCAGAAAGCATGGAAAATTATTATGCGACAAAAGAAAGTTGGCATACGTTTTGGTTTAGTGTTTCTCAGGGCCGCAGCGACGTCATGAGCAGTTCTGAATGATTGCCAGTAAAGTGTTTAGACGTCAACGATCATACTTGTACTCGTAAATATACTGTGCATGCGCGCGTGTGTAATTAATGAACCAGATGTGTTGTGCCCCGTGACCGCTAGTAGCCGCTTCCTAATCTTACTGCGATTTTCTGCATGACACCAGAGTACTGCGGCAACAGTGACTTAAGAAGCGCTTTGTACACGATAGACAGAGGCCAAGCTCCTTCGCCAAAACGGTCCGCTTCGTCTCTTAGCGTCTTCGTCGACCTTTCATGGGACTTCATGACGGACCCACAGCCCAAGTTTCAGTCTTGTTTCATAGAACGCCTGATGGCGGGGACATGGCTTGCGTCGACGTGGCAGGCACGCGTATTAGTACAGTACGAAGATGCTGCTGCCTCGAGCACAGGAGCACGTGTCAACGCATCGGGAAAAAAGCGCGACGTCAACGTCATCTGTAACCTAAACACGAAGGCGCCTAAAGGCCTCCAAGATTCGCGCACACTCTCTCGGACGCAACGACGCACCGTTGATGGTCGAGCGGCGCGCATGCCCGCGCCCGCGGTGACTGCCGCGTCTTCCGCGACAGCGCGGGCAGCACCTGTTCGTACCTGTGCGCTAGCGTACGTTCGTATCAAACGTCGCGGGGTGCAAATCGGTTCGCAACAACCGTACTCCAATGCATTGCAGGCTAATGGGCCTTGGCCGGGACCACATAAAAATTCGTATCACCCCGAAATTCGTACGAGCCGTGATCGTATCACCGAGGTTTTTACTGTAGTGTGGTTTGAGACGCACGAAACTGAGCTCACAAGTTGGGACATCTGCAAAGAGAAGCTACGCTATCTTTTCGAGAGACAAATCGGACGTCAAATAGAAGCCCAGAAAGAGCTCACATGCCGTGCCCAGATGTCTATTGAATTGTACATCTCTTACATTCAGGACATTCTGGCTCTTTGTCGAAAAGCGGACGACAACATGCCAGAGGCAGATAAGGTCGGACACAGCTTGAAGGGCATTGCTGACGACACATTCAACTTTTTGCTTTGCATGAACAGCACAATGGTTGATTCCCTCATTAAAGAGTGCCGGCACTTTGAGCAAGCAAAAAGCAAGCGCATCGTGCAACGCTTCGACCAGCTTCCTAATACGGCTCCAACCTCTTCCTGCAACGAACCTACACCGTTGCATCCACCAGCATCACCAAGTTTGACGCAGGTCATACGTCGCGAACTTGAGGCTATGGCTCCCAGCTCTCATGGTCCGCATATGCATGACAACTTCACCAACTCACTCATTCAAGCTGTTGTTCGCCAGGAAATTGCGAATATGGATATCCTATCCACCGTTAGCCCCCATCCCACCCCTACCGCTCCAATCATTGTCTCTGCTGCTCCTCGACGGCATTTTGTGAATCCATACCGGAACCCATCTGAGTGGCGAACACCGGTCGACAGACCAATTTGTTTCGTGTGCTCCCGGATCGGCCATATCTCTCGCGATTGCCGTAACTGCTGGAATTCCTTGCTTCGACCATATGTTGACGGCCGTTACGAAAGCGACTCTTGTCCCCTGTCACTTCAAGCTGAACCATCCACTGCTGGCCCTGCCGCTCATCGATTCACCACTAGCCGTTCGCCCTCACCACAGCGCCGTCAGTCCTGTTCGCCAACATCTCGGCGTCCCTCATCCCCATCCTACTCAGGCCGCTTCTCGAGAAACTAACCAATGCAGCCCCCAGAGGTGAGGCTTCGTTGACGATTTTGACTGCAAAACCTCTGTTTACCCTTGCTCCTAGTAAAAACCTTATCGAAGTTTTTGTTGACCTTGTACCCGTTAAAGCCCTCATAGACACTGGAGCTCAGGTGTCGGTCATGCGCTCTGATCTTTGTAGCAGTCTCCAAAAAGTGCTAATGCCCGCTGAGTTGCCTGCCCTTCAAGTAGCCAATGGCAATGCAACAGCTGTGATGGGAATGTGTGCCGCTTGTGTTACCATCGCCGACCATTCAACGTTAGTTGTCTTCACTGTACTTGTGAAGTGCCCTCACGAGGTGATTCTCGGAATGGACTTTCTGACTGTTCATTCTGTGCTTATTGACTGCTCAACTGGTATCCTAAGGCTTTAGCTGCCACAGTGCTGTGCTGAAACCGCAGCAGACATGCAGTCCCGACTTCGCTGTACTGAATTTGTTCGGCTGCAACCTCATCCTGCGAGTTAATGAATGTTCATTTTCTGTGTAATGATAGTGCTCAGTTCAACTTTGGGAGCTAGAAGCACGCATTGGCCGCCATGTTTTGACGCCACATAATCGAATGCCAGCGGCTGCGACGTCACCAGATATTTATAATGTGGCACAAATAGAGGGAAGAAGAAAGTAGCCAAAAAGTAGCCATGTAGCCATGACTCTTTTCCTGCCGCCACCAGCCTGGTCGGGGTCAGAGAACACATTCAATTATCCGATTTTCCAAATTAACGAGTGTCAAATTAATGAGCTTTTACTGTATACCAAATTTTAGTATGTTGGCAAGTGTTCACATTGACTAGGTTTCTCTTCTTTATGTTCTGTAAATTAAAAATACAGATGTGTCAATCTCAAGTTGATGTCACATTTAAAGGTGTTAAAGGTGTAAGGCAGAGTGGTACCTTTGTACTTCAGTTTCGACTTGGTAAAGATGGCATCCAACGTCTGGCTCATGGCAGCAACATTCTCAGGAGAAAAGTCGCCGGGAGTGCATTTGTTCTGTACAAACACTGCGAGGCAATGAAATGAAGCAGTGTGAAGGATCATTTACAAGACTCTATTTTTTTAACAGCCAGGAATATTTCAAAGAAAAAACATTCAAGTGTGATAACCTCTTCACAGTACCGCTGCAACTTCAGGAAGGAAAGGGAGGGAAACTACACAAGACATTTCCTTTATTTTCTACTTTTAAACAACCAGGTCATTCTTTTCAGCATTTTTTCTCATTTTTCATTACTCGAAAGCTGTGGTTATCCGTCCACACAGGGCCGGTGTGAATTATAGTAGTGACTGTGTGCTCTGTCGTTGTAGAAGATATGAAATTTTTGTTCTCTCTCAGGGGTAACAACTGATTTCAGAATTTCATAAATGTCAGTAAAGATTTATGCTCTGAATTTACAAGGCGCCCTAACGTTTTCCTAATCTTGAAACACTAGCCACTTCAGAAATTTCGCCCAGATATACAAATTCGAGCACAGAGGAGAGAAATGTGTAACAAACTACATCAAATGCATTGGAATGAATGGCTGGACACATGCACATACAGTCAACAAAGCATACGTCAAACTCAAACGGGATCGCGAAATAGAGCTAAGCCTTGACATAAAAAATTCACTACAACTGGCCCTTTACTTCATTACAATGAAACATTGCCATACTGAAGTTTGAAACTTTAACACAAACTAGTCACCGACAAGATTCTTCATTGCACAAGTTCGACTGCCCTTAACATGTGGACTGCGTTCAACATTAGTGTGCATTCCTGCTTCCTCAACTAAACGTGCAATTAAACAATGAAGCCCTAAGTAGTTGTCATAAGTTGATCCCTCACACGAGGGCTTCATAGAAAGGACTTGCAATGAAACTTCAGATTATTATGCACCTAGGTGAGGGAAGCTTTCAGCAACATCTTCACTGTTGCTGCGGCTTTGGTCATGCGACGAAGTTGTCGGCTTCAGCATCTCAGCTGTCAGCACAAACCTAGAATATGACAAAAAAAGCATGGCACGTTACTAATGGCAAACTATCAAGCCATCAATGCTCAAACATCAATAATGAACCGCAATTTAATAAAATGCGCAGCATAACAAATTTACTTAATTTTCCGTTTATCCTTCACTCGAAATTGTGCGTTTCGGTTCAAAAGAAAATACAATACCTAAATACAAGAAATGTGAGTTTGAACATTGTGAGAATGATTAACCAGTGCTCCTGCGTTCAGGCATGTCAATCATGCTTTCAAGCTTCTCGTTTTCAGAGTATAAGCAAATAAAAAAGAAAGTCTCTTTAGTGATGTTCCAATGTGGAGAGAACGCATCAGGATTCCAGTTCAAGCATCGATATTTCTAGCAAACTTGTGCTGCTGCAAGGTGGAAGAATGCAGATATCAAAAGGCGTTATTAGTGGGACCAAATTCACATGTTTCACAGGCAATCAAAAGGCGTTATTAGTGGGACCAAATTCACATGTTTCACAGGCAAGTCAAGAACTGATGGAAATCTGTTCAATTTCACATACTGCTAGCGGAAAACGTGATGCGTGCAAAAGGTTTTGCTGTGACAGAAGTTAAGTGTTCAATACTGCGCTAGTTCTCCTCATCTAAACATCTGTCTTACGCGTTATGCTGACAGGAACAACATCAACGGATGATGACGACTGAGATTTTGAAGTGACTGTCTTCAACTTTGCCTTCGTCATCGGGTGAAGAATATCTAAACCCCAGCAGACCGGCCTATATTTAGCACAAAATTCTGACCCGCCGGATGGTACTAACGAGAACATCTTTGCCTAGCGTAGTCAAGCAATAAATCACGATACAATACTACCTGCATATATACAGCTTACACGCTGAGAGAAGAGTGCATGATATTTAGTGGTTTCCTTACAGAATTGTATTACTTAAGATGTTACAAAACATTAGTTTAAATGCAAATAACCGTAAAATCCCGAACATGCACCCCTACCTGAGCAAGTGCCCCACTCCCTTTTTCGGGAAATTTGAAATACTATGTGCCCGCTTCTCTACTCTCGCCATTTTCACTGTTTCATTCACTGTTTTATTCGCCCGATGAGTGCGGATAAAAACAGTGAACGCATGCGTATTCAATAAAGCAATCCGTTAGAATCACGGGTGTGCACTCTCCTTAGCGGCTCTTCCGCCGCTATCTTGAATTTTGATCCGCGACCGAGCAAGCACCCTGCCCTCCAAATCTTATCGGATTATCCATCACCGTAGAGGGGGCACTTGCTCGGGATTTTACATTAGGCTTTTGTGAATATGACTTCGTTGGTTCGGAGCTAGGCCAAAGTGAATGGTAATTAGTATCGAACAATTTCAAAGCAAATACAAATAGCAGTACTGTGCTAGCTATAAGCAATAAAATATGTTAAGGTTTATTAGTTGCCATACTTAGCTCATACAACCCTGTACAACACGCTTCTAAACTAAAAAAACAAAAATTAATTGGGTTGCCATTAAAATTAATACTTAGCCTTCAGGTGCTGCTTTGCAGCAGTGTGGTTTTCGCCTGAATAGGCGGTTTCACGGCACAGCAGCTCCATGCTGCAGTGCAACCACCTTTTCAGGTGGATTACATGTGGTAAAATATGTCTATTCATTAGTTTTAGAACACTTCAAAACATCGGAAATTTCAAATTCGTGTCAATGCGAATTTGAACACTGTAATATTCGTTCGAGTATTCGAAGCACCAGAACATTTGCACACGTCTAATGCAAATGTTAGCTATGGGAAACGCAGGCAGGCAAGAGTGAGCATACCTGAGGAAATTTGGATCGGCAAACCAGTCTTGCACGACGATGACCGTGTGGCAGACAGCCATTAAAAAAGAGGCCATCTGCAAAGACTGCACATGTGCAAGCACAAAAGAAATTGAGAAATGAGGTAGTCGATCAGTGACATTAGTTACAGAAAAAGGCCAGCAGTTACTGCAGACAAAAATCTGGCAACTCAAAAGCATTCTGATCCTGAGAAGATGAAAGTACAGGAGAAACAAGTTTTTGCAAACCCAGACAACACAAGCAATGGTTACTTCATGCAAATTATCACTATATTTGTAATGTATGCTCCGAAGTTGCTTATAGTGAAATAACTTTTCTTTACGGTTTTCAAAATGTACAACATACCTGAGCAATGGATATAGCTAGAAATAGATCTAGCGAGCAAGTTTTCGCTATATATATTGGTCAGGTATGCTCCATAGGTTGAAAAAAAAATGTGGAGCTCACTCAAGACTCACCAAAATTTTCTTCCGCAGGACTCACTCGGACACAGACTCACTCAAATTTTTCTCAACTGGACTCACTCGGACTCAGACTCACCAAAATATTATTCACTCGAACTCACTCAGACTCATGGCCCGATCTGAGTCTGAGTGAGTTGACTCATGAGTGAGTTAGCGTATAATTACCTTTTTCGATCATGGTGTCAATGCTTTCTAACACCAATATTGCACATAATTAGTGCTCTACGTGGCACCTTTTGATTTTGTACCTTCAAATATGGTTTATCGGTGGTTGGAATCCAGTAAGAAATTTTTATGAAAGACGGGACTCACACGAAATATTTTTATCAGGAACTTCTGCAAAAGAGTTCGTGGGGGGAAGTCAAGACACCCACCTCCCTTCTGTAATCAACTCGCGCCTCTGATCAATAAATATTGAGCTTCGCCTAAAGAGTAGAACACGATAGCCTCGCTTCTCTTCTCGGTGGACACCTCAACCATGCCTAAAGGAAAGAAACGTCTGCGCGAGTAATATTGGCCATTTAAAATTATCCTAGAATGCCTACTGCAAGTATACTTGCGAAGTGCCCACTACACCATAATTCTTCCTTTTTCGAATCGGTGAAGTACCCACTACGCGCCCATAAGTCAAGACGCGAACCTACGCAGCTGCTCACTTGGTTGGTACTTTTGCTGATGATGATGATTAAATGTGTCTGAGCGCTTTGTAATTGGTGGGCCTTAAAACACCCACTCATTGCGCAATTCACATGTATTAACGTCTGGCACTATTCTACGCTTCTGCCACGCAACATTACATGCGTTAAGGAGACTCCTCGTGTTACATGTCATTCGTATAGGGTTTTTTTTTTTTTTGGAAGCAGTTCCAAGCAATGGCGTAGCTCTGTGGTAAAACATCAGCATGTCACACAGAAGGCCTGGGTTCGATTCCCACTTGAACTGACGGTTTTTTATAATTTATTTATTTGCATCTTTCTCAAATTTTAGCTGAAGGAAAACACTCATTTTTCGCTACAACTAATGATGCCAACACCAACATCAAAATTTCTGCAAAACGTGCTCTTTAACATTATCGCGTTAAAATATTGATATGGCATATCAGCGCTAGTGTGCCACAGTACGTGTGAGTAGACATGAGTATAAACGTCAGCAGACATAAAGCTGATTGTAGTGCTGAAGCCGAATAGATAGAACCATACGTAACAAAATATGCGGCGCTCATCAGGTACGTCCAAAAAAGTATATATTGTGCATATTGAAAGGGTTTGCAGCGCAAGCACGGTTGTGCTGAAGGAAAGGTTTAAAAGCGAGGAACGGAAAGCAAAGAGGGACGACACGAAACCCTTTCAATATGTATATTAACCAACTAGCCCAAATAGCCGTTCTTCTTCAATATATATTGTGCCTAGGGCTCGGACTCCAACTCACCAAATTTTTCTCGACCGGACTCAAACTTATTATAATGATTTTTAAGGCGCAAAGCAGGACAAACACAAGAAAGGACACGGGACGGAGCGCCTTGTCACGACATATATTTATATGTGAATTTCTGCAAAAGGCGCTCCGTCCCGTGTCCTTTCTTGTGTTTGTCCTGCTTTGCGCCTTAAAAATCATTATGAACGTTCACCAACTTGCCCAACAAAAAGTTCTCCTAAATCAAACTTATTAAAATGTTACTCACCCGAACTCACTCAGACTCAGACTCACGGCCCAATCAGAGTCTGAGTGAGTCGAATCATTAGTGAGTCTGCTGACGTATGGGTATAGCTATCATGAAATAGTAGGGGTGTGCGAATATTCGAAATTTCGAATATTTTTCGAATAGTGTTTGCTATTCGATTCGATTCGCACTGGAATTTTACTATTAGAACTATTCGAACTTCCCAAAAACAAATACAGTCAACGTTCGGTTGAAAGTGACCCCTTCAGATTTTCAATATGCTTCACCTCATTACACCCTCGTATTGCGGCAGAGCTGCCTTTCAAGCTCCGTTACGGTCGAACTTTGCTAAGAGGAAGTCAACGTCCCATTAGAAGCGGTCCCTAGATTTTCAATATGCTTCACCTAATCACACCCCCTATTGCGGCAAAGCTGCCTTTCAAGCTCCGTTACGGTCGAACTTAGCCAAGAGACAGTCAACGTCCGTTTGGAAGTGGTCCCTAGATTTTCAATATGCTTCACCTCATCACACCCCGGTATTGCGGCAAAGCTGCCTTTCAAGCTCCGTTACGGTCGAACTTAGCCAAGAGACAGTCAACGTTTGTTTGGAAGTGGTCCCTAGATTTTCAATATGCTTCACCTCATCACACCCCCTATTGCGGCAAAGCTGCCTTTCAAGCTCTGCTACGGTCGCAAATGCATTAACTCAAGAAAACGCTGGTTCCAACATGGAGATGAAAGATGTGGCAGAGGTGGGGGCTCAATTAATGCTGTTTTGGACCTGGAATTTGGGCAGGAAGTCCGAAAAATCGGAAGCCGAAGCTTTTTAGCATCCAAAATTTCAGATGTTCTTATATATCGACGTCTACGAGACAGATTTGGAGCTCTGGACTTGAAGGGAGCACACCCTTGTCCGCCACATCAGTTGGGCTGCTTACACAGAAGTTGAGAGAGGAGGAGAGGCTGAGGAAATGGCATCTTTGCCTATTACGTGTAAAGTGTTGTCGGCAACACTTTGGTTGCACCAAATCATGTACATAAATAGAATTCGGCCTCTACATTGCCTCATTCTTGATAAGAAAACTATGAAACGCCACCCCTCCAGTGCTTCATCAACCCAGCAAAAAGAAACACTTTCATGTTGCTATCTCATAAGAATATGCTTAGGAATCCTCTCTAACTGCAATGTCGCTAGAAGTATTCGAAAATATTCTAGAAATATTCGAGAAATATTCGAAAAATATTCGATTCGATTCGAACTCACACTTCAATATTCGAATTCGCTTCGCACCCAAAATTTTGCTATTCACACAGCTCTATGAAATAGCTATCGATGTAGCGAGAAAGAGCTCTAGTGATCCATTTCTCCCTATTTTCTCACTACATCTATTTCTCGGTATATCCATCATAAAGCATGAAAAGCTATGATGTGAAACCACCATTCAATATTCACACTGCTATACATCACACATAAGTGTCACTACAAAATAGTGCTGCCAAACTTCTATTTGCAGGCTGCGAAAGACGTGCTGCACAATGTATGGCCGAAATGGAACTCCTTCTCACCTGCATGACATGAGCGTTCTCCAGCGAATGAAAATCTCCACCCCCGGGAGTCTTCTTCTCAAACTGGATCATGTGGTCCATCACCGAGGCACTGATGACAGGCTGCAAGCAAAGCAGAGAGATTTGAACAGAATATTTCGGCATGCATTTCAGGGGATTCTCAAGGTAATAACAAGAGGTAAATCTAGTAATGTTCAATGAACGTCTGAGCTGCTTGTTGACTTCGTGACCCCTCGTTTGGGCTCAATCGAAGAAAAAGCCAATAGCTTTATAGGTCCCCTTACAGTATCTATTATACGCCTTGTGCACCGCCTATAGGGGCGCCACTGATAGCCACCTAGCGTGCGCCGCCGACAGTACGTGCGGGAAGCCGAGCAGACGACAGCGCTTTGCACAGCTTTGCTGTGAGGAGATGAATGAAGTTCGCGGCTGCTATTTCCCCTTCGTGCGGATGCCAGACAACTAATTCTGCACTGGCAGCTGCAGGAAAGGCGCGGGCCTCTACGAAAGTGGACTTGTGCACGATGTTTGTCATGAACGAGCAGCTTAAGTAAGCGCACGTCGCCGATTTCGAACCACGGCATGAAAGCCTGGCGCCGACGGTTCGTGCGCGACAGAGCGTGCGCATCGAAAAAACAAGTATAAAAAGGCGCCGGGAGCGCACCTCTTACCCTCTCCGCAGAAGACGCCTACCGACACAGTCAACGAACGCGACAGATCGGGATATTCGAGAAAGCAAAGCCGAGCCAGTGGCGCCGTCTGATTCCGCAGACGAATCGGTGAGAGGATCTCGCCCTTTCTCTAGCTTTCGCTGTGCTACGCACAGACGAATCATACGCACCTTCCCGAACCCAGGCGCTAGCCGATACAGGCAATGCAAGCGCAGCAAGCGCGCGGGGGCAGAGCAGGCAGAGTCAGTACAGTGAGGAGTTAGTCGGCGAAGAAGTTATGTCGTTCTAGTGATAGCATCGTTCGCTCGACCGCAGAAGTCGTGTTGTTTGATGATCTAGTGCAGTGAGTTAAGTATCAAGATATGACAGTGACAAGTTTTGAAGAGGGTCGCCGAGAAGACGTGTGATGACCGACTGCGGAGGAGAACGAACGTCCGCGTGGAGTGAATTCGTCATGCCGGTGAATATCAAAGGTGCGTCACGCAGACCAGCGTAACAAGATCCAGCTATGAGGTGCAGCTCGTGGTGACATCCGCTTTGTTTTGTTTACAAAGGTGACGTTTCAATCACTTCTTGTTCTTTCTGAAGTCAACCATTGCTGCATTTCTGTTTCTGTAAATAATAAATATAGAACTTGGCTTGTAATAGCGCGGTACATGTACCGCGCTAGTACAAGCTAAGTTCATGGATGACCAACTCGCCCGAACTACAACACTTCTAAAATATAGAACGTTTGAGCGAAGTGCCCTGCACGGCGGTCGAACCGAACCAACGCATGCTCAGGCTGATAACGTTGGTCGTCTACCAGTGTCAACATGATCGAGTGCATTAAGCGAGCACCGATATGGCAGAACGAAAGCATTCGAACAAGAAGCGACGTGTTATACCGCGCAATGACGAAGCGGCTCGTCTTTGCCAACGAACAGCGGCGATCCATTGCTTCCGTCGCTCTTGTTCAGGAGGCCTTGCGGTAAGTGAGTAAAACCGTGTTCCGGGCGCGTTTTCGTCGGTGTTTGAGCATTCCACTCCACAGCAATTGTTATTCGACATCCCTTGAAGTTTTGGCCACCACACATACGACGAACGTTGCTTAGTATTTCACTACGGAAACGTGAACAACGCGGAAACACACGTACAACGACGTAGGAAACCACGGCGGCCGTCTGCTTGCTTTCCCGAGAGCAATGATTGAGTTCGCCGCCTATGGCGCTTCCGTCGGCGCGCACTAGGCGTATATCGTAAGTTATCGTTTTTCCACACGCTTTCATTGAAGTCCACGATGCCTTCAGACCTGTTCTGCAGACCATTCCTTGAAACAGACTTGTTAATCTGTATTCACTTGCTAATTTACCTTTGTAAATGCTGCTGCTCTACACTCTCCAGTGTTGCGAAGATGAGCGCATTTTTATGCAGCTTTGATAATCCACGCGCAGCACTCCTTTACTCATTTCAATGTCATAGCTTCATCAAAGTTAAACTAGAGCAGGGTGCACGTCATCACATGCCCAATTTGCTCACACTTCCATGCTTTAATGGCTTTGAAGAATCCATTATAGCAGTATGATGCTCTAATTATGTTTGTTACACCTTAAAGGAGCAGTGACATAAAATTTCAAGCTCAAGATGTGGCCTTCACTTGATAGCTTGGTATGCAAAAGTTTTTTGAGCGACGTATGAATTGCGTCCGTTGCGTAGAAGTTATTTCATTTCGAGAGCGAACAGCGTATGAAAGCTCAATGGTGCGTTCAGCACCCTGCAACATCGACAGTATTACGACGTGTTCAGCTGGCTCCCAGGTCCGCGCCCAAAGCATTGAGTGACGATGCACTAGTAACGATAACGTCAACGATCTCAGTGTTGTCATTGTGGTGCCGACTAGCAGTGACGCCTGGCAGCGGCTTCACTTCGATTGTCTGGGTTGGTTGTCTCAAGTCCTGCGTTTTCGCCGCGCCACTTCAAATGATGTATCATGTGCTCGTCAGTGTGTGATTTACCGAATTTACTCGAATCTAGGCCGGCCCCGATTCTAAGCCAACCCCCGAAATTCGCAAGGAAAAAAAAAAGCTTAGTCATTGTACTCGAATCTAAGTCGACCCCCCCACTTTCGCACATCGTTTTTTCGAAAAAAACAACGGCTTAGATTCGAATAAATATGGTATCATGTACTCGTCAGCATGTGATAATTGGGAGCGGCGATCTCTACTGCATTACGTGCCAGCATGTCGAGAAAAAGTTGTGCGCAACTTACATCAATGGCGTTTCAAGTACCGCAAGAAGGAATGTCTTTGTCGCGGACAGCTGCAAAGTTGGTTTATAAAAGCTTCCAGATAGGACTGCGCATGCAATTTGCGTCTCTCCACACGTCTCCGCGATGCATTGAACATTGGCCTTACCAATGCCTCCTCAGGCGCTGGCCTTGCACACCCAGAAAATGTGCTGTTCTTTGGAGCGTCATGGTGACATAGGCGATACGCGCCAGCACGGACGCCTGGCTGGGGACAAGACTCGCAGAGCATCGGCAGCGCTTGTGTGTTTGTGTTGGGGGAGGGGGGGTGAAAGAAGGTGAGCCCGGCGTAATGGAAGAATCGGCAGACATGAATGGTGTTCTGAGCGAGCAGTGCGGATGTATTTCACCTTTAATAAATTGTTGAATAAATCGTTTGTTCTTGTTAGTAACCGGACTGTCTACTTTTGTAGACAGGATAGGAGCACCTGTCGTGTCCAAAATGTTTCTTCCTCTCCTGTGTTCTTGCCAGCCAGCATGGCCCAAGCGTGCGTCTCCAGGTTCCTACTCTTCGCTGCTCGGACCGGCGTCGAATTCAGAATCGCTTCTTTGCAGAGAGTCGAAGTGAGAATGATTCGCGACGTCGCGAATCCCAGCAATTTCCACTACCTCAGTATTTTCTTCATCACTTGTAGACACTGATGACGGTGGTGACAATGGCGATGGGGACAAAGAGACGACTACACGTGCGCGCCTAGCAGGCGAAATCACAGCTGCAACTCGCGTCACCGTTTTGTTTACTAAGGTTGAGCACTGGGCTAGTTGGTGCAGCATAATACAAAAAGTATCACAGCGCATACAACGAAGACGAGCAAGTCCTCGTTGTATGCGCTGTGATACCTTTTGGACTGTTTTGTGTTGCCACGCGATTACATGGGGGCACTTTCGGGGCATGACCGCAGGGGTGACCACGCGGCAGCGCTGCCAGCGTTGCAAAGTGCTGGCTTTGCACTAGTTTTGAACCGCGCTCGTTACTGGTCATACTGATCATAGAGGAAGGAAAACTCAGGAGAGGCCCTATCATATCCCAATGCATTGCGAAAAGTGTGGCAGAAGTGACGTCAGATTTATGGGGCAAACCAACCGGTATGGGGCAAACAAAACAGCAGACGCCCCGCGGCGTGCTCTCCGCAGTGGTTCGCGTAATGTACGGTTCGCACGTAGTAAAACGTTGCAAGCAGACGTTTACCAGGCTGTTCATGCGTGGCAGGCCCGGGCACTACGTGCTGAAATTCTTCGTGGAGCGTTTTTGTGCAACAGTACAGAAAGTACCGGTACGTGCCGTAATCAAAAACATTCAGCCCCTCCATCACCGTATGCGAACTGCACCTAGCAGTGACTTACGCGTTCTGCTGGGCGTTAGATCTTTCATTTCCTTTCTCGTAGCCCGATTTCCCGATCTATTGCCATTAGCAGTTCTTTGCTCGTGTATATGGAGTGAGCGCAGTAGCTATTCGGCGCAACGCCAACCTATAGTTGACAGCAACTTCACGTCGAAAAAAAGGACACCGCTGTATTGTACACGCGATCGTGCACGTAAAGTTTGTAATTCCAGTAGCACACAACACAAGCACGCAGCGAACGCACACCGAACAATACATACATCACGTAGTCCGATAATAACAACAAAAGTTTATTACCCTTTCGTTGAACGACACAGCCTCTAAAACGTAAGATGCCTTCAGCGCATGTTATGTACGGCGCGTCAGACGCCAAAAACAAAAGTTCACGTGAGTTCTGAGTTGACAGAATGAGTAACAAGAAACAGAGCGCACATCCAAGAGCTTCGCACGCAAATACCATGCCTTAGTGATCAGCAATGAAGCAAACGTATACGTACACATGAAAAGTGACACCCGGTACTGTCCGCAGTGCACGCGATTTGCACTGGGTATACGCAACAGCTGGGCATTGCGTAGCTTTCCTAAAGAACACACAGAAAGAGCAGCATGCGTGAATCGACTGCGCCGCTTGCACGGCGAAAAACAAACAAACAAAAAAAAAGGCTGCAAAGTTTCGCGATGCGCGCATGTGCTTGCAAACGACACGACGGAAATCACGAAATGTTTCTCTGCTCCTTCGCTAGAAGGCGATGCGGGTGTTTGCGATGTGGAGGCTTCACGAATGTGACGTCAGGGCCTCTCCTTCGTATTCCTTCCTCCATGATACTGATCGATATTACAGATATTTGTTCATCCCCCATGGCATTATCAGTGGTGAATCAGTACAGGGGGTCGATAACTACACGTGGACGCAAAAAACGTGACATGCGTAATGTTGACGTCACTGCTCCTTTAAAGGGGTCATGAAGCACCCCTTGGGCTTGTTGAAAAAACACAACCTGCAGAAAGCTGACACGGCTATGAACTGCTGTGCAAAATATTACAGTCGTGCGCGCCGCGTAAAGGCCACAAGCGGAGCGCGAAGTTGCCATTTCCTCAGGCGCCCTCTTTTCAAACAGAGGCCAGTTCTCACTCTCGTCGGTGGGCGGGGCGCCTGCACATTGACGTCGCGGAGGCATAGCATGCTTATTGGCCGATAGCCGGATGAGATGCGCTTCTTGCCACGGGGTGCCGCCACTTGCCCGCACCGCACTCCTCAGTCTGCTAACTTTACACGGTAGCCGCACTCGCGCATGCGAATCACAGCGGGAGAGCGATCGCGTTTTATGACGCGCGCTGACATAACTTCTTACCCCCGTGCCATCCCTCCCTGTCTAGCTTCCAGTGCGCTCGTCGGCACGAGAAAAGAGAGAAAGCGCTGAGAGCGTGCGCCAAACCCCCGTAACTCCGCTGATTCTTGACGGATTCGAGAAATTTATGCGGCAATCGATTCGGGAGGCAGTAAACTCTGATACTAAGGTCATTAGATCATTACTTGGAAAAGTGGTTCATGACCCCTTTAATGTAGCCGCGACAAGCTCTGCAAGATTGCAAGACTGCAAGTTCACAGGAATACAGAGCAGGATAGATGATTTTATCTTGATCATAAGAAGGATCGGCTACATTCGAAAGTACACTCATATTCTTGAATGGCACTAGAGGCTATGCTGGCTCTGGCAGCACAATCCTCACCAAATGAAAGTGAAATGGTAGTGTCTGGCAAGTGTATTTGCACTATTATTGTCAAGTAAATGAAATACAGTCGAACCCACTTATAACGATCCCAGATATAAGGATCTATCGGTTATAACAACCATATTTTGGCGCACTTACGATTTTCCTATGCTACCCATGGAAATTGCGCCCACATATAGCGAACATTTTTCAAAGCCTCTTACTTTCACAACGAACACTTCAGACATGGTCGCGGTAAAAATATGGCATACGCGAAGCGAGAAAAAGATTAAAGCAGACCTTCTAAAGCATGAGAGGCGCATGCTCGCGCGTGCCCTGCTCCAGTTTACTCGTGACAAACATACCCTAGATCGGCGAGCACCGCACACTGATTTCGGACGCTGCGAGCGAGGTCAATCACTTTCCTGGCATTTCTTCAGTGGCAGAATGGCAGTGACGAATAAAAAAAAAAAAAGAAAGAAATAGGAGGCAGCATGAAGCCTTGTAGTCACCTTTCGCACGGCAACCTTTTGTGGTGCCGTTCTCTGCAGCTACCGCCTACGATGAACCTATGCCTTGAAACGCAAGAAGCCATAAAATGCAATAAGCCATGACCGCGATAACTTTTCGGCGCTTAAAAGTTCACTGCGTCTACGCCACAATGTGCTGCAAAATGTCTTGCATCTTTTCGGTAACAGCAGAGACCGGCCGATCAATGATTACGACTTCTGCACAATTGCGGCGATTCCTTCACGGATAAGCACCAGAAGAGAGCGAAGGCGATGTGGCGACCGGCGATGAACGTGCCATTATGATTTATCACCGACAACCTTATCACAGTCATCTGCAGCTATCGGCTCGGCTGCACGTGTGGCGTACACTGTGACGGCGGTACAAGCAGTACAAGTGCGCGATGCTGCCGTTCGCAAGTTGGCCGCCGCTGCGCCGTGCGGGATAAAGTGCACTTCGCTTCGTAGAAACGAAAGTAGCTCGCTGGTGTTGAGCAGCACGGGCACCGAGAAACGTCGATGCACTTACAGCGAGCGTGTACAGCATGTTTTATCCAAGCGCGCCACGCCTGTCGTGCAGGACCATCAGAGCATCGCGGAGACGTAGAGTGCGTGTTGCTTGCAAAATACTTGTCTTCGCCATGTTGAACGAACAGGCTACTCGCCGCACTCATGCACGGTCCGAAGTGAAGCGGGCACAAAGAGCGCACCAATACGCGTAATACAGCAAGGCCTGGCAATGATGGCGTGAGCCGAGTAGGCGACACACTGCATGCAACTAGCCAGTGATTATCGGCGCCACGTGGTGTTACCGCGGTTCAGTGAAATGCTGTCGGTCCACTGCAAAGGTTTAATTCACTCGTGTACGCAGCAGGCGTCGCTTCACAATGCGAAAAGGCCTAACTTCTCACTGGGAAGGGGGCGTTGTTAGCACTTTTCAATAAAAGCGAATTGGTCGCTAAGTGCATGTTTTTGAGGGCGAGTCCATTTACAACGAACTACTGATATAATGACCAGTTTTCGCGGCCCTTTCGAGTTCGTTATAAACGGCTTTGACTGTATTACCATGTCATCCTTTGATAGTTTCATGATTAATTCAGCACTTTGCGTGAGCTGAAAAAAAATAATAACAAGCAGCAAGAGAATAACCCAAAATATTTTTACCAACCAAAGTGATCACTTTCAACTGAGTTAGTTGTGCAATGTACTGCCTATGTAACCTGACCTTATGTGTTTGTACATGTGGATATAATTTTTTTATCCCTCAAAGGTACAGTTAAAGCTCAATCTAACGAAACCCGATTTTATGAGATTCCCGTCCTAACGAAAATATTACCATTCCCCATCAGATACCCATAGCGATCAGTGTTGTCATCAACTCAAATTAATGAAGTAATTTGGCCACCAAACCCAACTTAACAAACTTTTTCCTTTCCTGAAATAACTGAGTGGAAAGTAGTGATTTCCTTCTAATTTTGACCGAGGCGGGTTTTTCTTCGAACATGCACTCTAACACTATTGCATTAAAACATTTATAATTTAATATCTGGGGTTTAACGTCCCAAAACCGCGATATGATCTGGAGACGCCGTAGTGGAGGCTCCGGAAACGTTGACCCCTGTGGTTTCTTTAACGTGCACCTAAATCAAGTACACGGGCCTCAAACATTTTCGCCTCCACCGAATGCAGCCGCCGCGGCCGGATTCGATCCGCGACCTTCGGGTCAGCAGTCTAGCGCATAACCACTAGACCCCGTGTCGGGGCCATTAAAACATTTAGTCATCCAAGTTACGGCCCTAGATTTACATTGATGAGGCTGCACGCGACGCACAGAATAAAGGACTCGGCAGTTGGTAGCGCTCTTACGTACCGATTGGTGCTAGAGGCGGTGGTGGCTGCTTTGGTGGGCTTATTTCATGGTTATTTGACAGATAGCGCTTATCGTCTCCTCACAGCTTTCTCGCTCAGTCTGCTCATAACAATCACAGCATTTGTTCTCCGCATTATCGTATATCGGTAGCCTATCACAGCTTCACGTGACCTGGCCTGCATCGCCCGGACATGGTGTCTCCTATGCCTGGCTTACCCTCGCAGATTTTCAGACACGCAGGCTTGGACTGGCGGTAAAAGCAATGCCGAAAAAACTTCCGGATGTTGCTATGTTACAATTTTGGATTTAGAAGGACCGAAAAATCACTTTCTTGATTTTACGAAATTCCCGATTTAAGCAAATAATTAGAGCGTGGTCATCACTTCGTTATATTGAGTTTCGACTGTGCTTGCAAGCCCTTTCTGACTACCGTGCAAAATCGAACAACCAACCTGAGTATCAAGCAGTATCATCCTCTCTGGTGTGATGTAAATGTCCACACCTGTTGTGCAATGCTGGCCAAGCTCCCGCAATTCTCGGCTCTGCGGACGAAACAGCTGCCTGCCAACACAGGGGAATAACATGTTGGAAACCAAACACGTGCGGTTACATGTTCAGTCAACAGTGCAGCCACAACTATTACTCCTAGCCGTACTACCGATGGTCCTGTAGGCCCACTGCGACAAAACTTAGGACCGCAGACAAAGCCTCGGTTCATATAGCGTAGATGTGGAGGAGCTCCTATGCAGAATTCTACGTTTAAAATATGGGCGGAAGCGTCAATGTGCATGATTCCCGGCTGTTCAGTTCCGCCACCCCTCCGGATAAAAAACTTGGAGGATGCTTGAGCTTTGCCTTCAAGGGTAGAATGCGAGAGCATAATTGGGCCCCATGCACATCACCTTCTCAATTGCTCTCCTGGCTTCGCTTCTCAGTGGCCACCTCAACTGTGCCGCAAGGAAAGGAACATATGTGCATGTCTAAATTGGCCATTTCAAACTATCCTAGAATGCCTACTGCAAGTACAGTTGCGAGGTGCCCACCACAACATATTTTGCGAATTGCGAAATACCCACTACGTGTCCGTAAGGCAACACGCCAACCTACGCAGCTATACACATTGTTGATGCTGTTGCTGATAGTGATGTTTAATTATGCCTGTGTGCTTAGTAACTGCTGGGCCTTTAAACCAACCACTTGATGTGCAATTCCTATGTTGTGACGCCTGGTGTGATTCTACCCTTATGCCACACAATATTGCACGTGTTAAAGGGGTCATGAACCACTTTTCCAAGTAATGATCTAATGACCTCAGTATCGGAGTTTACTGCCTCCCAAATCGATTGCCGCAAAAATTTCTCGAATCCGTCAAGAACGAGCGAAGTTACGGAGCTTTGGCACATGCTCTCAGCGCTTTCTCTCTTTTCTCGCCCCAACGAGCGCACTGGAAGCTACACAGGAAGGGATGGCACAGGGGAAAGAAGTTACGTCAGCGCGCCTCGTGAAACGCGATCGCTCTCCCGCTGTGATTCGCGTGCATGAGTGTGGCTAGCGTGTAAAGTTAGCAGATTGAAGAGTGCGGCGCTGGCAAGTGGCGGCACCCCATGGCAAGAAGCGCATCTGATTTGAACGCCGCTCTCGATTTATGTCGGCTATCGGCCAATGAGGATGCTTTCGCGACACGGAGAAGCAGATACGCGACGTCAACCAGCAGGCGCTCCGCCCACCGACGAGAGTGAGAACCGGCCTCTGTTTGAAAAGAGGGTGCCTGAGAAAACAGTAACTTCGCACTCCGCTTGCAGCCTTTATGCGGCGCGCACGACTGCAATATTTGGCTGAGCAGTTCATAACCACGTCAGCTTTCCACAGGATGTGTTTCTTCAACAAGCCCAAGGGGTGCTTCATGACCCCTTTAAGGACATTTCCTGTACTAGATGACACCCATATAGTGTTTTTTTCCAAAACAATTTCAAGCACGCGCATGGGTCTGTGATAGCACATCTGTGTGCCACGCAGAAATCCTGCGTTCAATCCCTACTCGAACCGAAGATTTTTATTATTTCTTTATTTGCATCTAGTATTTCAAATTTTCGCTCACAACCAATGACGTCGACACTGGAATTTCTGCAAAATGATCTCTTTACACGATCACCTTAAAAGCGCTGGCTATAATGAAGCCACTAGTCATAGCACTTAACAGACTAAGCTCTTTCTCAGCACTCGTTCAACTCATTGCATGAGCCGAGTGTTGTTTCGTCATGTTTGTCCCACAATGTGGCAGCACTTCTACCAATTACAAAACAAGGCACCAAAACTAGTGTTCAGAAAAGAGTACCTGCCTCATGCCTGCTTGGCCATACTGACCAGCAAGTATGGACATAATGGTCGACTTTCCAGCACCTTGCATGCCAACAATTCCGACCACGTAGAAGTCTGGCTGGTCCACAAGGTACTGGTCAGAGAGCAAAAAAAGCACGCACTTTACACAGCTTGCTCGTCACATTTGTAATTAAGAATTTCTTATTTCGAACACAAAATTTAAGCGCTACAGGTCCACTGAGTTACTGAAGCTTACATTCACAAACAAAAATAAATGTACAAGTTTAGCATCCAAGTGCCTTTTAGCTAAACAATATATAAGTGTATGTGTGTGGACAATGGAGCTTGGTAGAAAGACTTGTTATCAGGCTATTGTAAATAAACTAGGACATTACTGCAGTATTGGTGATTATACTGTAATTATATGAACACAATGTGAAATTTCTTAGTAGATATTGCTTGAATTATATTGCTAGAACCATTATCCTTAAAAAATTTCAGCAAGCTTCTTCTACAAGCGATTTTTCTTTGCAAAAAAGCCACCCTATCAGTTCCATGGAAGAAATGCAGGCACATTAGCACAAAATTCGGGATGTACAGCAGACTCTCATTAAATGGAATCTGAAGGGACAAGGAAAATATGTTCCATTAAATAGGAGTTCTATTTAATTATAGATGAACGGGGGTGCAGAATTCAAGCACAAAACCAATCATAGTAGAGGCAGTTGTTCCATTTAAGCAGCAGTCCCGTTTAAGAGATTTCCGTTTACTCATAGTTTACTGTACATCTATGCCACTGCGACAGAGCAAAGAAAGGCAAAAGCAGCAAGGGTGCAAAGCATTTTGATGGTGCTATAAAGAACTGCAATGCATGCCTACACAACCCTAAATGTACACGCTAAATGGCCCCCACATGCGTCACTTAGAGATTGTATGACGTGAAGAAGAATTTAACCAGACAATCTCAAGCTCATATATCAATGCGAAACATTAACCCAATATACTCACGAGGTTGGGCCCTTTGAAGCCACGTGTTATTTCTGCATGCAACACGACCATAAACAGAAAGTTTATTGTTTCCTTAAAAACAATTTCAGGCAACTGACCAAGGTCTTCATGGATCTTTTCTTTTCTTTTTTTTTTGGGGGGGGGGGGTCATTTTTCAAGAATGCAAGGGTTTATGGTATCACACAGCGCCCCAATGAAACTGAAAATAGATTTTGCTAAGACCACATTTACCAGAGACAAAACTCATCAAGAATAGGCAGTTGAACAAGTCAGTGCAGAACAAGGCTTTGGCTGTGAAAATGCTGGCTTACCTCGAGAGCATTATCACACCATTGTAAGGAATCATCAATAAACTTGACAGGGGCTGCCATGTCAGGAGGTGCTGCGAGCCGGTCACTCAAGCCTGCGACCAAGAGCAAAGACACACCAGCAAGCTTTTGGTCTAATGTTGCAGTGGCATAGCCAGAGGGGGGTTCAAATCCTCCCCCCCCCCAGAATTTTTCAATTTTGCATGTGTGTATATACATGCACACGTACAAACACTACAAGAACATGCACAAAGTATGGCTGAAACCCCCTCCCCCATCCCCAAAAAACATTTCTGGCTATGCTACTGTAATGCTGGGATATGACAGTGCACATAGAAACATGGATGACACTGATGAATAGACAAGCACAAGCGCTGTTAGCTAGCCTTTTTCACACAGTGAACTTGTTGCTTCTTTGAAGGAGAATACATGGAGACCCTGGAAAGCTGTCTTATGTAAGGTCGAAGAATTCGCACGAAAAATTTTTTTTCACTTGTTCACTTTCTTAAGATAGCAGCGAATTCTGTGATCCCTGTATTTCATCTCAATTTCCTCGTATGTGCAACAAATCACGATATTTAGCATCTTTCATCATACTACTACCATTAATAATAATAATTTATCGCCATTTCCATCAATACAGAACAGTGTTTATGGAGGGGGTGAGAAAAAAGCGACTAACCACTAGGCTAAGTCCTCAACCCTCACACCCCCCCCTTCCCCTCCATATACATCAGGCAGAGGTAGTGGTGGCAACAGAATACATAGTAAAATGATTGCAACAACTGGCCCAACTTACACAGATTACACACATATGCACTAATTAGAGTGATTATACATGACAACAATGCGGGCTATTGTGTGAGAAATTCGAATAACTGTTCACTCAGAACGAACTTAGCCAAAGTGAAATTTCAATGCAGCTGCCTTTCAGTAACAGTACTCTACAATGCGTCTCATGTGGTCACATCAATGACGATGCTGATGATAAACTTGCAATGTCATTACCATCAATAAACCTCAATTCACTCACTCTCGGGAGGCGGTTGCTTGATGGCCGTACTAGTGGACACAGATGCCGATGGCTGGGCATCGTCCTTAGATGTGCTCGATGATGATGCCGGGGATTCGGCCCTCGATGATGCCTTGCTGAGCAGAACGGTAGGCTTTGAACTCTCTCCGGAGGCGGCATCTCCACCAGCTTGCGGCTGAGTCTGGGAGGAAGAGCCCTGCCCGAACCAGAGAAGCAACATTTTGTTACTTATTATTAGTTATTTCTTTTTCATTGCCCCACCCACTCTGTGATGTTATTGGCTACTGGTCATATGAGTAATATAGCCAGTGCTCATTGAGAGAAAATCCAGACAGGTTTGCTTGCATCAGTAAATAAAAGCGATAAAAGGGGCTCAGCACCTCGCTGATGCAATCAGAAAAGGAAGATTAATTTAGCTGGAATTTTACATGTCAAAACCTCAATATAACAACGCACATTGTGGTGGCGGGGTACATAGGTTTAATACTGACAATCTTGGGTACGTTGACTTGAATGTTAATCTAAATGCATAGATGTATTCACATTTTGCCCCTACTAAAGTGCGGCCGCTGCGGCCAGGAAGTGGACCTGCACTCTCGCGCATAGTTGTACAACTTAGCGGTCTAGATGCCATTGCGGGCAGAACAGACAGGAACAACGTAACAGGAGCAAAGCTTAAAAAATATTTGGCCACTGCTTCATAAAGTAGCGTTTTCCTTCGAAAGTAATTTTTCTTACGCTTTACCCATTAGCTTGCACTTAGTATTTATCCATTCGCATTCACCTTTCCTGTGCACAGCCGAGAAATTTGTGACTTATGTGACTACACAGCCCTAAGCCTCTACGCAATGTTTTCATTTCATTTCATTTTTATTCCGCTTTTATACAGAAAACATGTCTCGTAAAGGCACAGAACAAAACGGGTCCTGCAAAATATAACAGAGTAAGATTCGTCCTTAAAACGCAGCGAACAGTCTCACTGAAATTCTAAAACAGCATTCAATGAGGCCAGAATAAAGAACAGCTGCTCAGAAACCTAGATGCAGGTCAAACAAGAAAAATCGACAACACAAATGCTGAACTATGGGTAAACAGCGCTACAATGGGACAAAGAAAGAAGGGACAGGACCAAGTGCTGACTGACAACAACTGACAACACAAATGGCATTTGTGTTGCATGATTCTCTTCTTTTCTTGCTTCGCTTTCTTCCACGATCAATCCCTACTGAAGGAACTCATTCCAAGCTTCAGATATGGTTGCTTCTAAATTTGTTATCAACACTTCTGAGCTCTGACTTCGTTATATATGCTGCTTAAATAGCAGTGTCTAGTTATCAGTTCGAGCACAGATCGCTGGCAATCGTCCGAAATAAGAGCACGGAATTCTGCAATGAAGCAGCAACGCGCTTGCACATTGCCATTATCGGAGTACAAATGTGAGGGTTTGATTTATATAAAATATCTGGGGTTTAATGTGCCAAAACCACGATATGATTATGAGGCACGCCGTAGTGGAGGGCTCCGGTAATTTTTACCACCTGGTGTTCTGTAACCTGCACTGACATCGCACAGTACACGAGCCTCTAGCATATCGCCTCCATCGAAATGCGACCGCCACAGCCGGGATCGAACCCGCGACCTTCGGGCCAGCAGCCAAGCACCTGTTGATTTCACGTGAAATCAACCGAGACACAGACCCATTTAAGGAACACGGCAGCGCACCTATAGGGGCGGTGACCTGTGCCCAGCCATTCGCTCCTCCGTCACACCTGCGGTGAGTGTAAGATCGTGCAGTAAAGAAAAGAAAACGAAAGAATAAGCGGCGGCGCAGACGCCACGCTGCACTGATTCTTAATGATGCGGGTCCCGGCCGGGCCAGTAGGAGTGTGGAGAATAACAAAAACAAAGAAGACACTGACGCGCCGCCTTAGGTGGTACGTGACGGCGAATGCAGCGCATCGTCTT
Organism: Rhipicephalus sanguineus; assembly: GCF_013339695.2. Lineage (NCBI taxonomy): Eukaryota > Metazoa > Arthropoda > Arachnida > Ixodida > Ixodidae > Rhipicephalus > Rhipicephalus sanguineus. The sequence continues at coordinate 97,634,584 of NC_051180.1, read as the reverse complement.
TCAGAAACAGCTGCTGCTGCTGCTCGGATACCCAGATCTAAACTGGTTCTACGTGGACTACGCTCGAGAAGAAATGGCGTTCGGTCAAGAAGCCGGCAGCGATGGGTCGAACACGTACGGCGCAACGCCACGTAAGTGTATCCGCAAGACAGTTTCGACGGGAAAACGCAACTCGACCTTTTGAGATCTGCGGGCGCTGAGTCAACAAGCCGCACTCGTGACAAAACGGACTCGGACTGCGCCGGAACTAGGACAAAGCGGTTTGTGTCTGTCCCACGACATAGAGAAGGTCGTAGTCTGTCCTGTATAAGCGAGATCGGTGTTCTTGAGCGTTCAAGGAAACTAGTTGCAATGATGTTAAAGTAAGCATTAATGAACGCCAGGTTCGCCAACCTTTTCGTCGGCGCAAGCTGTCTAGGCACTGGCTGCCTTTCGAAAGGCTGGACTAGAGTACGTGCGTTTGCTTATATTCTAACATCGACAAGACGTTTCTCTCTTTCTTTGAAGCAGTGTTCAAAGACTACTGCTACTTTGACGACCCTTTCTATGACACACGGAATGATTCGTAGAAGCGTGTGTTTTGAAATACGTTACTCGCTCATCACAGATCACTCACCCGGTCCGGGTGTTTGGCGAGTATGAACACTGGTTTGATCTGCTGCTGACTCGACTCCGGCTCCTGCTCCCGTTCCTGAAACTGGAAGACGAAACCTTAAGCCACGGACTTACGATGAAAGACGCAAGTCATAAAACGCGTGCAACAAACTGGCTGAGAGGTGCATACAAAAACACGCGACACAGTTGCTAAACAGCACGACGACGTTCAGTACCTTGGCAGCGTAAGGACGCTTTTTGTAGTAACCACGGTCGTATGGATCCGCCATCGGGGTTTATAGTTTTAATCGTAATATACGGTCAGCACTGGACATACAACCTCGAATGTGGATCGCTAACGCCTTGTCAAAGTAAGCTTTAGAGTCCCTAAACTACAGTGATCACCAGCGAAAGCATGCGTACTCAAAAAAAAAAAAAGTAAACAAACGCATTGTTGCCAGGCAGCGGAGGCGTCTTGACGCCGCTTTGTTCGGAATATTTTTATAAGCAGCTGTAAAATAAGCCTAACAATTCTACCACGATTGCTACGTGTATAAATAGCGCCAAATATATGCGTATTTTATTCGTTTTAATCTGAGCAGGCAAGCTGTGAAACATTTAGAACCTAAAAAAGCAGCGCCGCCAATCTACTTCCCGTTGTAGCGAAACAGTGGACGCAAACAAAGCAGCTCCAGCGCTCTGTCATCACAAAGGTGCGATTAAAATTTCTTAATTTTCCTACTTAGCATTTGGGACGGGTTTGAAAAGCCTCGGGGCTTCCTGCCGTAATAAAATTTGTGTCATCGCGTCCCGGCAGCCTTAATTAGCCACGTAGGTGCTGCCCGTGCCGTGCGCGACGACTGGAGACGACGAAAAACAAATTCTAGCTGCGCGATGTGTCGTTAGGAGCGTAGTGAGCAGTGCACTGATTCAAATGTGCCGTGAATTAATCGACAGCTTTGATTTTCTCAACGCACCTGCGAGAGAAACGCACTACAAAAGCGTCACTGACCGCGATCACTACTCGGCACTTTCCGCAGACGCTGAGAGCTCGCGCTCCTAAGTGTTTGGCTCGCGCTCCTTCAAGATTTGCAACGTCTGCCGGCTGTTTTTGATCCACAGGTAAAGAAGACACTTCGCGTTTCATATCCGTTGCACGCGCTCATCGCTGTTGCTCGCCTAGCGGCCTAGCGATGCCGTAGCGTTCTCAGCGCTTACGATGCGGCTGCCTTGGAACGTCCTTGGCACACTGCACCCGCTCTTTGAGTAGTTCGTCCTCTGTTTTCCTTTCTTCTTTCTTTTCTTTTTTTATACCCTTTGCAGTCCGGGTCTTTGGCGCTGCTCAATAGAAAGTTGTGTGGAAGTTAGGACGCATATATTGCTATTGAACGTCTTTCCGATTGTGTGCGCGCGTTTGATGCAGCTTATTTTTGTTCGTGTTGAAGAATGAGTTTATTTGTTTCTGTTGGTTTCTGGTGTGGCAAGAATGAGGAAACTGTACTTGCTGCAACATTTCTTTGTTGTTGTTGTTTTTTGACGGTGATGTCGGTTTCGTGCGGTGTCAACCCGATCGCGAATGAAATAAAGAAAAAAAAAGAGGGGGAGGGGGTGGTGCAAGTGATGAGCCGTGATCAAAGCGTACGAATCAACTAGCAATAAATACTGCCTCCAACAACATCACACATTATCCACTTTTCGAGAAAAAATTGTGTGTGTGGCTAGAGATTGACCGTCTATGCGGTCATGACATCATCAACGATCTCCTCAAGTACACAAAGCCATGCACTGCACACAGACATCCACAAGTTTACCTAACATTTGAGATACATGTAATCTTTTTGAGTCTTTTCATGACACGTGGCGATGGACATTGAAAGCAATGCATGGAGCTGAAAGCTTTTCTTTTGTTTGAAAGATTTTTGCAGGAAAGGGATATATTTTGCATGTATTATCTGGGCTGAAATGTCACTAGTGATTCGAAATGTTTAAGATAGCCAGTAAGAAGGGTACATTCTTCCATTCCTTTATTTTTCGCAGTACTATGTTCTGTAGTTACCTGCCAGTTTGATATATTCTTGTTATGTGGATCCCTAGGCTATTATACATTAGACGTACATGTTAGTATTGTGTTCTGTAAGACATGGATATTTCAGGCCCCACCAGCACACCCTACAATTATATGAATTTGACTCCAATATCTTGTGTGTGTGTTATAGTGTCTGCATGGTTTTATTCTTTCTTTGGCCTCTTTCGATCAGTTTTCTACTGCTTATACTTTTATAGTACCATTAAGTAAAAAGGGGTAGCTATAACTGAAATACGGTGATAAAACAATTTTTTTCATTTTCGGTAAAGAAAAGTATAAGATGTTTTTCAATTTACCAAGCCTTCAGTAACAGCCATCATCATCATCATCACTCATTCCCCACAGGACTAAGATGGAGGCAGTCTATTATATAAGTACATTTCAAAGGGAGCCAAGGAAAGAACTGTCAAAAGTGTTAGATAGACTTGACAATCGCCGATTGTCAGAGGAAAAGGTCTATGGACGCTGGCCGAAACCGTCCTCGGCACGGAAAGCTTTGAGAGCGTTGTTGCGCTTCTTGTGGACAACTAGTCTCAGTGACAGAGTTTAAGCGCTACCGTTTATCACATTATTATTTCTTTTTTACTGTCCTTTTTTTTAACATCTCTTTTCTATCATCCTTTATTCCCCTTACGCGTTTCCCCATCACAGGGCAGCCAGCCGGTCTGAGAACTGGCTAACCTCCCTGTCCTTCCGTTTTTTTTTTCCTTTTCCTCCTCCTCAAAGGGAGCCAAATTATGAAAACTCATTCTTCTTTTAAAGAGCAATACATTCTTGGTTTCCTAGCTGGCTTCTTGCACAATGTGGCCCACAAATAATTGGGTACTTGCCTACCAAGCTTTCCTGTGAAATTGGTGAGCCCTGCGTGATGTTGGACAGTGCATTAAAATTGTTATTTTTCTGCATCGAAAGGTTTCAGGAAAGCACAGTGTTGTGTGGATGTGCTTGACCTTCGGGTCTTGTGATCGGGCAGTTCTAAGGTTGGAACAATTTTTCATGCTCTCTACAACAGCTGACTTCTATATCTTACATGGCAGCTCCCGGCCGCAGCGGCTGCATTTTCGATGGAGGCGAAAATGTGTGAGGCCCGTGTACTTAGATTTGGGTGCACGTTAAAGAACCCCACGTGGTCGAAATTTCCAGAGCCCTCCACCACGGCGTCTCTCATAATCATGTCGTGGTTTTGGGACGTTAAACCCCAGATATTATAATCTTACATGGTAGTAAAGTGTTACAAATATCAAAAGAAAGGAAAAGAAGGATGTCAGTGACATGCATCCACTTTGCTGCCCTTTGAAAGGGCCAGGAAATTGAGGGATGACAAAAGGGGGAGGGAAGCACCAACAGTGAGCACATGGCGCCATTCATTATGGGTTGAGAAGCCACCTTTTCTGCAAAGGCTCCCTAGTGAGATTTGCGCTCATGCATGGGTATCTTTCGAGGTGCATCATGAATACTCTGAACTGGCTGTCATGTGCAAAAGCGCCACCTGTGGCAGGACATGAAGTATCACTGCATTAAGAGCCTGCGGTTTGCAGCATTTTAGTTCTGTTGCTGCTGCTGTGCTGAACCTAGTGGTCATTTCAGAATGAAGGAACTTTTAATAAATGGCACCTGGCAATCTGGGCTTATGGCTGAATAAACTCGTGGCCTTTACACTGGATTACTAGATCACTGTGCTTGCATGCATTCCTCGTTATTTCATTTCTCCTGTGGAAAAGAGAAGCACGCAAGACAAGTGCTCTTACACTCTTTTCTTTGTGGACATTGTTTTCTGTGGCCGCGCTGCTCTTATTAAAGTCGTATTGCCGACAGATCGAACTGACTCCTTCCCTTTGAGAAAGAAGGAAAACGGTGGCAGATGGCTGCCCGAAAACAGCCTCCGGTTACCTATTTCTTCGTTTGTGGAATTTGGAAATGTAGCAAATGATATTATCCTAGGCATTATTTTTGGATTATATTTTATAATAGCACACACCGTGTCTTATACAGCAAGCGATTCTTGGTGCCCTCGGATGGTACAGTACGCACGGCGTAGATGGACATCAGTGTCGTAGCTTCCAGCACGGTGTAAGACGCACAGGTGAAGAGGCCATGCTTTTAAAACAGACACATGAACACAAGCGCATTGGTGTGCTGTGGCAAGTCATGCTTGGGAATAGGACAAACAATGTGCAACGAGAGTTGTAAGCAGATGAAAAAGGTGTAGGCATCGTTTAGTGTAAAATGCACATTTTCCACACTAATGTACGGCACATGCAATTCAGCCTGCAATTACTGACTTTGTTGCTTTCTCTAAGAGTGCTGGTGTCTTCAGCTGTCCCTGTCATAGGTCATTTAGCCGGAGAGTGATATTATTCTGGTTTATGCCACATTCAGATATGAGCACCTTGCTGTCCAATGAAATGATTGCATCATGAACAAGGACCTGTGCAGAGTTGCCTTCTTGAAGGCTATATTCTGTAGAAGCTAGCAAGGCCTGATATGGACATCTGTGCACATAAATGTTATCTCTGCCTGTCCATACATCGCTGTTGTAACATAGGAAAGCCTACTGTAATGTGTGTTAACAAGGCTGTATTTTTTATGCGCTCTCATTTCTCCTCCATCACCAACTGGAGCAAAACTGAGCCTTGATTGTAAAGCAAGAACATTATTTACCAGAGGCGTTTGGTATGACTCCAGGGTCTCGAGACTACAAAGCACACACGTTGACTTGGGCAGGCCTTCTGTGCATACTTAGCAAGCTTTTCATACTTGAACATAAAGAATTGGGTTTGGCTCCCCTATGCAGATTCTTTTTTGCATGTTAGGTTCTATTGGTTGTATCTGCAGCACTTTTGTGCATCAGTATTCTTCAGCATCTACAATTGGCACTTATAACAGAGCAGCTGTAAAGCTTAATGAGGGGAGCTTGCGAGTGCTGAGAAAAAATTTGAAGTGCCCATTCTTGGCATCTGGCATGTGCAACCGGCCTGACAGCAGGCAGCATTGCATTATTCATAATCGCATCCTGGCAAGAGCCCTAACCAGCGTCCTTACACCGTGCTGTGTCGCGATTTCCAGCTGGTGGCGTGCCGCGGCCCTCGTCCAAGGTTAGCAGCTTCTCATCCCCGTAGTGCATGGCAGCAGCAGTGGCAGCGGCCGGCGCTGAAATGGCCGTGTATCGTCAGAAACGTCCCAACTGGACCGAGGACGAGCGGCTGCGACTCGTGCAAGAGATCGGCGAGCGCATTGACGTCATCCGCGGCAAGCTGGGTCCCACACTGACACTCCGCGCAAAGCGATCCGCCTGGACTGCAGTGCAGCAGGCACTGAACGCGGGCAATGACTCACACACACGTACTGTGCCTGAGATCAAGAAGCAGTGGAGCAACCTGGTGCAGAGGTGCAAGCACCGCGTAAATGCACATAACCGCGGCACCAGCCGACAAGGTAAGCTGCACCTTTCCATTTGCAAAGATTCCGTTTACAGTATAAGTGGTCATCATTATGTTTCAACCACTCATTATAAAACAGTCTGGCTTTACAAGCTATTCATATTTGTTCTTGCTTATTCTGTAAAGCTCGCTAGAAGACATAGTACGGAGCACTTGACTAACTGAGTCGAAGCTTACAAGCTATAACTTGTTGGCAAAAATGTCATCAGCATTATTTCCAATCACATAATTTGCATGCATTGGCAGATAGGGAAGAGAAGTACATCGTTGGCAAATGGCCATTACCATATTACTCTGGTTGCGTCATAAAATGTCAAAAGTGTTGTAATGCCTGTATTTAGCAGCGCCGCAGAAGAAATTTTTGCTCAAGTAAAGATTATCAGTGATCAAGAATCAGTGCCACAGGAACTGTTCCTAATTAAAGTCCATCTCAATTTTAGACAAGAACAGCATGGAAGTAAGCAACAGTTGTGTTGGGTTTTCTTGCTCATTGATTAATTGTAGGTAAACACGGAAAGTTTAAGTACCTTTTTGTTTGACCGTAGGTTTTGGGATCTGCCAAAATAATTAGCTCTTTCTTGTGAAATAGGTGGATAGCAAACTGCGTGTCAAGTGCTACAGCACTTCCAGTTTGAGGCCTACCACTTTGCTGCTTCAGAGTGTCTGCCATTGAGTGTAATCGTTGAGGAAACACGTACACTTTATGCGACACGGTCGTTACCGGTTGTCCAGCAGTCATGTTCTTGAATGCTTTTAGGAATGGATAGAAAATATTTTACCATTTCACAGAACAAAGCGTGCAGGGGTAAATGGGTACTCATTGCGTGTGAAACACAGGGAGCAGTGATAGGTGTGTCCCAAGTGCAACAGCCAGTATATTCAGAAATGATGCTTTGCAACAAGCAGGAATTTTGCCGAATAAGCTTGATTTCCTATTTTTAAGCATCTGTCATAGCCACCTCATAATCGCTCGTATGTATTGGCACATAATGCCAAATGTCAACATATATTTATAAAATAAAGCAGCAAGAATTTTTAAGAACAGCACAGGTACTCGGCTTGATCAAGTGAGCTGATTCAGTGGTTGTTACCTGTTGTCCAGTGAACTTTTAGGAGTGGATAAAAAATATATTGCATTTCACAGGACGAAGTGCGCAGGTGTAAATGGGTATTTGTTGTGAGTGAAACACTGGGAACAGTGAGTAAAGAAATATTTTACTCATGCTATTCACTAGGTCTAACCTGAGATGTTATCCTTGCAACAAAAAAGTGTTCAAGTAATTTCACGAGTTTGCATCATGAAACAGCTTTACAAGTGTTACATTGAAAGTCGCAATATTTCATGACAGTAGTAATGCACAACAAATCTCTATATAGCACGAAACATGTGCAAAAAATGCTCTCTGCTACAAAAAAAAAACGTGCCTGTGTCTGAAGGTGTATGCCACTTCAATCAAAATTGACCCTTCACACCTTTCTTGACTGTCCAACAGTGATTGCATTTGTTATCAAGTAAGCTGCACAGCACTTTCAAGATGTTACGCCGCAATTTGGGGGGAAAAGGAGGACCACAACTGCTGATGAAACACGAATAAAGTCGAAACAAGAATAAAGAACAATGCAGACTACAGCACCCATATGGGGACATGGCCTTTTGAACCGGATGTCAATGCAGGAGGCGCTGTAGTCGAGAAACCTTTCCAAAGAACCTGGTTTTTGCTATCCACCTATTGTAGTCTTGTACCAGTTTATTCTTTTATTTGTCTGTGAAGAAGGGGAATGAGGTGAAACTCTTAAAGGGGATGCCTCTTTAGATTACTTATTGATTATAGGCTCTTTCAGTGTAACATGATGTGTTATCTGTTATTATCGTTCCATTAATTTGGCATGGTGTTGTTGCTTCTGTCTTGCAACAATATCTTTGCATATGTTTTATGTGTAGAATCTGCAGTCATGTTTGCTGCGATATGCATTACAGTTAAACCTCGTTGTAAGGAAATTGAAGAGGCACCGTGATTCACTTGTTATAACCGATATTTTGTTATAGCCGCAGTGGGCATTTACTGCAAATGTTATGCATTGCGCTTACCCAAAACAAATAACAGGCAAAAGGCAGGCACGCCGTCATGCACACCATGTGCGTTGCCTGCATGTCATGTGCACCGAGAGGAAAGTGGGAATGGCCTCACGAGCACAGCAACACACACACAGCGCGCCGTCCAGCTTTGCGCGCATTGCTGGAGGGTGCGAGGTGGGAGTTTTGAACTGCTAAATACAGTTGTCGCGTTGTGCACCATCTCGAATCTGCGCTGCGCACTTTCGGGACATTGGCTCAAAATGTTATTTCCTAACAAAAGTTGTTCTTTATACCCCATAATAAGCAAACTTTACCTCGTTAAAACGAAGTTTTAAATGCATTTGTTTCAGAGGGAATTACGATTTGCTCGTTATAATGAGGTTTAACCGTAGTAATACAGGCTCTTTAGTGCCTGGGTCAGCACAGCTAGATTGGTGTTACCGCCAGCATCAAAAGGGTTACAAGACGTGGAATAATTGGAAACTGAATTTCCTAGCAGTTTGCAACCATGCGGTGTAACACCGTTCTACACTATTTTGTGTGCCTATATAAACATGGGTGTGAAATCCGATTACCTTGCTGCATGCCTGCCCAGGCTATGGAAATTCCTCAGCTTTTCTTTTTTTGATTTGATGTTCTGGACTGTAAGCATTTCAGCCGTACTGTACAGCCACCATCACACTTCAGCCAAACTTGCTCCTTTCTGCATCTCCTTTGTAAGGTTCTTATTTCTGGATGATGCACCCCTTTAAATGCCTTAACGTAATGCATCTTACTTCTGAAGTATTTATTATTTTGCGTCTTACATCTCTCAGTTTGTCAAAGTAAAGCTGCTCGAGATATGCCTGAATTGTTCAGGTAAAGTTTGATGGTGCCTCTACATTACACTTTTTTATATGATAAATTCTTGCTGCTGAAAAATACGGCTAAGCTCATGAAAATACATTACTCTCCTTTAACCTGCATATTCATTTAGCATTCCATTTAACTGCCTGACTTGTAATACAGTTCTGAACAGCTACTAGACACTTATTTGTTTTAGCAACCCCATTCACTTATTCATTATTCCTTGGAAAGCCTTCAAGGAAAAGAATTCAAACACAGTCTTTAAGCACTTAGCAAGGTTAGTGGTTTCATTTTCATTGATGTCTGCTGTCTGTATACTATCTGTGCCTGTCGCAATGTTCATCCAATCATGACTGATTTGTCTTTCTGTGCTTAGGAGAGAATGGGCGCTCCTTGGATCTGTCCATAGTGGAGAGAACCATACTGGACGTCATTGGTGATGATTGCTCGTATGCTGATTTTCTTGATGGTGCTGGCCCTGACATCTGCGGGTACGTTCACGTGCAAGTGGCAGTGTGCCTTTGTCGTAGTAGCGTTCACATTCTCTTGGACACTCCGGCAGCGCTTGTAGAGTTTTCAACTTGTATGGCGTACTAAATGAAAGGCACAAATCGATTGCTAAACAAAGACCTGCACATACCGCATTAGTCTATATTTGTCAACTAAGCATTTTTTTCCTCATTTAACGTGTTTCGCTCACATCAGTGCCTCTTTGACAAACAATGTAATATAATGGATAATAATGGAACCCTGGAAGTGTTTCAGCAACCTTTGTGCTCCCATTTTATACAGTGGTTCGCTTAAATTATGATGCAGATTATTTTTACAGCGAAAGCTGTTATGAGATCATTTCAGCGGCCGTTTTTGGTGCCGTAGTTGTCCGCTGCCGCCGGTGTCTGTAACCACTGTCGCTCGAAATAAGAAATAAAAACGAAATAAGAAAAAAAATTCCAGGATGGAACGACGTTCGAACCTGGGCCCTCTGCGTGGGAGCCCAGTATTCAACCTCTGAGCCATCCCGGTTCTTGAAACTGCTTTGCAAGAAGGTCCTATACAGGCTTCATGTCGGGAAGGAACCACATTAACATATGTAATATAGCGTGGTAGAAGAGTAAAATAAGCACCAAGCGTCGCACAACGCGAATTCTGTAACCAGGCGTCACACAATGCGAATTGCGCAACGAGTAGGTTGTTGAATGCTTCCAACCCATTACAAAGACCATGCCATAATTCTTCGTCGTCATCAGGCACAGCATCAACAAAGTGCGCATAATGCCTTACATGGGTTGAGCAGGTACCAACGCTCTCCGTAGAATGACGAAAAATGGCAGAGTGCCTGCTGCCATAGTTCTCAAAAATTACAATGATTTATAGCGTAGTGGGTTCCTCGCAACTGCACTTGTATTGGTTGCCAAGGAAGCCCATAAGCGCATGATCCATTTCCTTGGGGTCTCAGTAAAGTTCTTCGCCCCCCCCCCCCTCTCCCACATGAACGTATGTTATTCAGCATGACGGGAGAGGGAAACAGCGACAGGGGCATCACCCAATGCAAATTACATAACTGGTGGGCCGTTTAAAGCTTCCAACCCATTACAAAGGGCTGAGCCATAATTCTTCATCGTCATCAGTAGTCGCGTCAACAAAGTGCAAATAACCCTTACAGACGTGTAGCCGGTGCCTCGCTTCCTCGCAGAATGACGAATAATGGCTTAGTAGGTGCTTCCCAACTTCACAAAAAATGTGATTTATGATGTAGTGGGTACCTTGCTAGTGTACTTGTATTAGTAGCCCAAGAGAGCTTACAACGGGTCCTAGAAACGCCGCTCTTCCAGCTTTCGCTGTGACTGTGCTGCGGTTTCAGCGCAGGCCTGGCGTTTTTTACTGAAGTTGTATCCTAAATTTATGGTGATTGCAGAAATGCTGTTTCAGGGACCCTTTGAAGAACTGAGAACTAAATTGCCGGGTGTATTTTAAGTACTTGGAGGAAATAGTTGAAATTTCAGGGAATCCAAGACCATATCCAAATCTGCAAATGACAGACTTCTTGTGTGTTGTATTAAACTTTTCCTCGAAGTATCATTGCAGCATTGTAAACTTCTAAATAGCAAGAGCATCATTGCAAACACAAAACACTTCGCTGCAATAGTGAAAATGTAGAGGAACAAGTTAGGGCTACCTGGCCTCATTCTTTTTAATGTCATCATCCTTGTTTATGCGTTTCTGTTAGTATTTGAGTAATTAGTACCTCCCAAGGCCAGTGGGAGTTTCTTTCTAATAATTCACTGCTGAAAGAATATTAGTCAACAATCGCTTTTTTGTTTTCTTTCCCTGTTTTTCATGTGCTGTTTAAGGGTCATGAACCACCCCTCGGGCTTGGTGAGAAAACACATCCTGCGGATAACACACTCTGCTGTGAACATGCGTGAACATGAACAGTCATGCGTGGCAAAGAGAGTTTACAAGTGGAGCGCAAAGTTGCCATTTTCTTAGGCGCCCTATTTTCATACAGAGGCCTGTGCTCACTCTCTTCAAATCTGCCGGCGCGGGCTGTTTTACATCAAACAGCAGACAGCATGCTATTGGCCAGTAGGCGACATATATCAAGAACGAAGTTTGGATCGATTGTGCTTTTCGCTACCGGGTGCCGCCACTTGCCGCTGCAGCGCTTCATAGTCTGCCAACATTGCACAGTAGCCGCGCTCGTGCACTGGGAAGCACTACGGGAGAGAGCGATCTCATTTCATCATACGCGCTCGAGGTCTTGACGCGCACTGACGTAATTTCTTTTCCCCCATGCCATTGCTCCTTGCTTAGCTTCCAGCTCTCTCGTCGGGACGAGAGAAGACTAAAGCGCTTAAATTGTGTGATAAACCCCTGTAATTCTGCTTGTTCTTGACAGACTCAAGAAATGTTTGCGGCAATCGATTCGTGAGGCACCAAACTCCAGTACTGAGGTCATTCAGTAATTATGCAGAAAAATGGTTCATGACCCCTTTAACGGTAGAATATTATATTATCTCCTAGCATAATGTAAACATTAAACCATGCGAGCCACTTTACAAAAAAAAGTGCACACAGAATCTCCTTTGGGAGATATGTAAATTATGCGTAAGTTTTATTTTAGGTACCGGCCGTCTCTAGAACGCTGTAAATTTTGATGGATTTCTCTGATATGCGTGATGCTAGATGTCAACTTTACACATTGTCCTACAGAGGGCTTTTATTCTGCCGAAATGAAATAGTATTGCCACAAATCATCCATAGCAAGTGTTCTGCCTTCTTCTTCTGTTTCTTTTAATCGCCTGTACAGTGCATGTGTATGGTTCAGATACTATATTCATATTCTACAAGCATGGTTGTGTAGCCTAGTGGTTGAGACACTCAGCTTCGGAGCATGGGGGCTCGGCTTGAAACCCACTCAAGCCAAGGAAACTCATTTTATTTCTTTAAAGGGCCCCTCACCAGGTTTGACAATTTTGAGCTGACGAGCGTAATGCATACATTGGGCGTTCACGATCACGTCTGCCAAAATTTGCAACGCTACGCGCCACGGAAATGGGTCAAATTTCAAGCTGAGCGCTGCTTTCCCTTCTTTTCACGGGCGCGCGCCCAGAGAATGAGGGGATGACGTACATGATGGAATGGCCCTACGTAGACAGTAGTGCTGTGACGTCACCAACAGTAGCACGTGACACTGTGATAATTATTTTACGTGACATATGTACTTTGTGTTATTTGTTGCTTGAATAGATTAATGAAATTTGAGCGAAATAATAAGACACACGAACGGAATGGCTGCGTGTTTTTCTATTTTTACTGCGATTCGAAGCGAGATGCAGGACTAGTCTGCATTCGTTTCGCATGCGTTCGTGTTCTCGTGGTTTGCGCATCGAGCAGGTGCCAGCCCTGACAACAAAAATAATTTTCGTGCACTCATTAGGCTCATTTATTCTCCCGCGTCTACCTAAATGTTCATGCGGCACTGGCTCTTGATACCGCTAGTCTCATGCCCGTACAAATGTCGCAGCTTTCATGCCCGTCCTGCAGAAACAGACAGTACACCACAGAGAACGCCAACACAATGCCCACGGCCGCTACATAAAAAAAAAACGCCAGGCCTGCGCGGAAAGCGCAGCACAGTCACAGCGAAAGCTGGAAGAGCGGCATTTCTAGAGCCCGTTATAAACTCTCCTGTGGCTACTAATACAGGTACATTAGCAACGTACCCACTACGCCACGAAGCGTAATTTTTGGGAAGTTGGGAAGCACCCAGCACGACATTATTCGTTGTTCTGCGGAGAAGCGAGGTACCATATGTAAGCGATTATGTGCAGTTTGTTGATGCGGCGGTTGATGACGATGAATAATTATGGTTGCGCCCTTTGTAATGGGTTGGAAGCTCTAAACGACCCACTAGTTACGTAATGCATATTGTGTGACGCCCGGTCGTTATTTAACTGTCCCACCACGCTTTATAACATACGTTAACCGGAGAAACGTAGAGCGAGAGAGAGAGAGAATTGACTTTATTGAGACCCTGAGGAAATGGATCATGGGAGGCTTATCGGCTTCCTTGGCAACCAACAAAAGTGCACTTGCGAGGAACCCACTACGCTGTAAATCATTGTAATTTTTTAGAAGTAGGGCAGTAGGCACTGTGCCATTTTTCGTCATTCTACAGACAGCCGTGGTACCTGCTAAACGCATGTAAGGCATTATGCGCACTTTGTTGATGCTGTGCGTGATGACGATGAAGAATTATGGCAGAGCTTTTTGTAATGGGTTGGAAGCATTCAACAACCTACTCGTTGCGCAATTCGCATTGTGTGACGCCTGGTTACAGAATTCGCGTTGTGCGACGCTTGGTGCTTATTCTACTCTTTTACCACGCTATATTGCATATGCTAATGTGGTTCGTTCCCGACATGAAGCCTGTATAGGACCTTTTTGCAAAGCAGTTTCAAGCACGGGCATGGCTCAGAGGTTGAATACTGGGCTCCCACGCAGTGGGCCCAGGTTCGAACCTCGTTCCATCCTGGAATCTTTTTCTTATTTAGCTTTTTTTTTTCTTATTTCGAGCGATACTGGTTACGGACACCGGCGGCGGCGGCGGCAGCGGCGGCGGCGGCGGCGGCGGCGGCGGCGGCGGCGGCGGCGGACAACTACGGCACCAAAAACGGCCGGTGAAATGATCTCATAACAGCTTTCACTGTAAAAAGGTAGCGGCCGCGCAACGCCGCTCGCGTGCTCGGGCTGGCTCTGGCATGTCATGCGCACGTGAGCATGCATGCGTATGACGTGTTCATACGTATGCGTCATGTGATCCTCTGGCTCCGCTGCCGAAGAGGGCAGGGAAGGGATTTGGCTTGCGAAGGCTACACGGGGCGAGTGGCAAGGGTATGAAACTCACCTCGGCGCATCATGGTTTCGCGCCGCTACAAATTATTGTTTTTCTCTGTTCGTAATGAACAGTTTTGAAAAATTCTTGCGGCATCATGATCTTCATTCGGCACACAACAACTTCCAGCATCTAACTAAAATTCGCTATGTGGCCTGGTGAGGGGCCCTTTTTGTTCCTTCTGTTCCTGTATATATAGCACTAATGATCACTTGTACACTATGTATACCTGGCTATTACAAAATTAGCACCATTTCATGGTCTTCTTTGTCTCCGATCAACTAGGAAGTACTGGTATGCATAACATTGTCTCTTTCCCAACAGTATTCAAAGTTGGGCTAGTTGGTACGGCAGCATGTTTGTGTACAGCGCGAGGAACGACGAAGACGGTAAGAACACAAGGGGCACGGACGAGCGCTCGTCCGTGTCCCTTCTGTTCTTACCGTCTTCGTCGTTCCTCGAGCTGTACACAAACATGATGTCTCTTTACCATCACCATAATATCTAAAAGATTCATTGAAACGTAATCGAGTGCCTTCAAGTAAGATTGTTTTATTAATAACGTGCGTCTTTCCACGTTTTTGTCCTTGTCACTAAGTTCGTACGTGGCTTCTCCACAGTGACGTTGATGGAAGCCAAGACAACTGCCTCGGTTCCTCCGAGGACGAAACACTCATCCAGTCACTGGACTCCAGTGTGCCAGAGTGGTTCTGGAAGACAAGCGCTCGAGCATCGGGCGCAGCTTCTGCATCTGCAGCACTGTGTGCCATCCGCCCATCCGCTAATGGTGCCATGGCCGCCACAGTTTCCATGAAGAGGGAGCACAGCGACGACGACGAACACCCACCGTCTGCCGAGTGCGTGACGGCGGAGTTCGAAGGTGACGACGAACACGACGATGTCGCCGAAGCGTTGGGCATTGTTTACGAACGGCCGACCGCTGCTGCCGCTGCCTCTGGCAAGCAGCCGGTGCCTCGGCAGGCAACGTGCTCTCAGATGGGTGCCGGCCGTCGCCCGGCTGTGACACCGCAGCAGAGACAGACGTTGCCACCGCCACCCCCACCTCCGCCTCAGCTTCCAGCAAACCCTCCAAGACGCCAACCTAGCGGACCCAACGCAGAGACTGGTGGGGACGGGGAGGACACTGGCAACCGCTGCGAAGAGAATGCGGGAGACGACGAGTTGGCAACACTGCGTAAGACCCTGCTTGTCGAGCAGATCAGGGCTGCCCGGGAGCAAGCCCGGGCATTCCAGGCCGTTGCCTCCGCCGCGCAGGCCGTGCGTGACTGTGTTGCTAGGGCTGCCAAGTCTCGTGTGCACACAGAGAAAGTGAAGCGCAGAAAGCTGGCGCTGCAGATGAAGAAGATGGCGGAATGACACCGCCAGCGAAAGTGGAAAGCAAAGACGGGTTGCTGTTGATGCCCTGTCATTTCATTGCCTTGAGGATTTGCCAGTCCGTATGTCACAAAGTGTGCCTCCTGCCTGTTGTTTTTGGATTGTGGCTGCTGAGCAGCCATTGAGGTGTTCGTCTGGCGGTCTCATTCTCAGGGATTCCCAGCCCACCACTGGTAACAGTGTTCTGAGATTCTAATGATCATGAGCGCCCATATTAAGATATCCGTATTGAGCCGGTTGCACTTAAGCTGTGCTTCAAACTTAGTCCAGAGCGTTGCTTATTGTGCCCTTGTATGGTTGCTTTTAATGTCCTCCTCACATTTTCCTTTTTGTAGTCACCTTTATGTTTCAAGCTGTTTCTCCAGTGAATTGCTTTTTCATGTCACAGCTCTTTTACATACTCAGTCATCATTCCCTGTGAACCCTTCATTTTTTCAAGTAATCATATGTGTAGAATTTTCTCATATTTGCCTATTTTGAAAAGAAGGAATCTAGTGTGGAGAATAAGTAAAACAGTTTCATAGCATCTACTTATGTGGCACACAAAGTGTAGGTGCTGAATTCAGTGAGAAACTGTTGATATCTTGACATTCCCATGTCCCGTGCTTGTTGTGCCTTGAATGTACGTGTGCTTTTCTAGGCATGATGCCAGTGTTTTGCATGTGATAGAGCGATGTTATGAACTCAGGCCAGCCAAGAAACATGGCGCTTTACCACGCATGCGCCCTCACTTTGCACAGAATTAACAGAGCAGGAGCATAATATTCACTTATCGTGAAGTTAGACTTTACTTGAAGAAATACAACTTCATTAAATTTTCCACCTGACAAAGTACATACTTTGATTCCGTGCCGTGTATACATAGAACCGAAGCTTTTAAAACCTTTGAAAGAATGAAAAACAAAATGTCTCGTCGAACTTAACAATCCTTCTGAAATACGTGGAGAAAGATTTAAAAAAAGAAAAGAATTACACCATCTCCCACTAAAGGGGACCATGAGGCGATGCGAAGCCGGAGCACTTGCACGATCGCGTTCCGTTGGCGTTCATTGGGCATGCTACCGACCTCGCGTCGTGGAACGCGAAGAGGGACGCTACGTGCGTCGTATCTTCTATATAGCCCGGCCGTTAATTAATGAGCCGCTGGAAACCTGTAGTGTTCAAAATGCCATGTTTTGCAAGAGCAGTATGGTGCTGCTTGTGATGCGTTGCTTTCTTTTTATAGAACTGTACACTGCCAGAATCTTAATATTGCATGTTTTAACTAGGCTCTACTGTATAGGACGAGCTGCTTCGTTGACACAAATGTTAACTATAGTGTTGGCTTGGGTCAACTGCCTTTGATTGATGAAATAATGGTCTAGTCGCATTGACTTCTGTAAATCAGTGCTTTACTTTAACATTTAATCATTTGTAATCACTGATAAAGCTGCTTGCTAAAGGTGGCTTTTTTTATTATTATTTTTTTTATTGCTGATGTGAGCTTAGAGCCTGCATCATTTTTACCCAGTGGTTCCTTGCCTTGTGTCAGATTCTTGGCAACATGAAAGGCAATTAGTCTTACATCTAGTAAGTCACAAGCTAATGATTTTTGCTCTTGTGACACGTAATGAAATACAGTCGAACTCTGCAATAACGAAATTGCCAGGGAAACAGAAAAATTTTGTTACTGCGAGAATTTCGATATCGTGAAATAACGCAATACAAGTAAGGAGATGACCTGAAAAACAAAAGTTTATTGCTAGAAGTCTGTTAACTTGGCTTGTTGGCCTTTGCCATGCAGCAAACGCATACATCTTTCTTCGCTGCTCAGCAAGTGGCCCATTGCAGCATCGTCATTGTGTGTTGCTAAGAACGTCCGAATCATGTTGAACGCGTCCAACACATTTCGTGGGTTGGGAGGCTTCTCCGCGTGGTTTGCGCCCTGGTCCTCGGTGTCATTGGTCTTGCGCCCACTGTTCCGTACACTTGGGCGACATCAATCTTCTCATGAAGAGTCGAGAACTTTCACTTCTTGGTTGGTTGAGGCATCTCAGCTTGGCTGAAGTAAACTGGCAATCACTTTGTGTTTGCTGCAGTAGCTGCACACCATGCGGTTCAAACTGCAACACACGACACTTCGCGAAAGCAGCACAACGCAAACTCCGCACTGTACACGATGCATCGCTGTAGGTACACAAAGCGTAGTCATATAAGCCAATGCCGATCCGACAGGACATGAAAGAAAGTATAAAATTAAAAAAACAGCGGCGACCATGACGACATGCGGCATGGGCAATTACTTCTGGCAGCATGACGGTTTTGGAAACGAAGGCGTTGCTCACGCAAGCGTAATGTGGTTAGTCTTTTTTCCCCATTTCAATGTACAGCAGAGAAATTAGAGCGCATTTTGCTGTCTGCTGACCCACGGCCGGTCTGGAGACGCGCGCTTGCTCCTTCCTTGACGGCCTGCGCACGGGGGGCTGTTTCTACCTATGGCCGCAACTTCGTGGGGGCGCTCTGAGCCAACCCGCTACTGGCCGTTGCGGAGGCTAGCGCGTGCAGGGAGTGCTTGGCTTCAGACTTACCGTGGCCCTTTCTGAAGTTACTCTACATGGTATGCCGGTACCAATGCAATAGAAACAGTGGTAGCAAGTATATATGATGACTGGTTAATCCCGCTTTTCAAAAGGGGTCGCGCAGGCCACTCATACGCCCGCTTCTGTTGCTCGGCAGAGCATTGACGCGGTTATAACACAGCCTCTTTTTTAGTTTTCTATAACTTCGAGAATAAGTAAAAAGATGAATATTGCATTTGGCGCGCATGTGCACGCAATTATGCGTCGCACTCAGAACGCTCGGCCACATGATCTGTCACCGACCGACGTAAGAAATGACGCAAAACCTATTCTTTGGGAAAAAATGGTTTCGGAAACGTTATTTGAAATGCACATGCCGGCTGTCGCTCTACTTGAAAATAACAAAGTTGCACATTTTTTGTAGCAGGCATCGTAATTCAGGCATCATCATAAGTATTTATTGAAATAAATACTTCAAAAAGGTGAAAGTCGCTGCATAATGGGGACGGCCACAGTTTTCCGCAAGTAGCTCAGTCTCAATACCAGTATCAGGAATAATAACAACAACATAATACATTGTTCCTCATCAGCAGGGAATTGGTGGAATGACACGCCGGCAGTCTTTCCAGACCGCGACTTGCAAAATGGCACACAACAGTACACCATGTGTGCACTGTGCGAACGCTGCACCAGAACAAGCACACACGAAGGTCACTTCGCAAAAGCAGGCAGGCATGAACACGAAAAATACGTCGGGGAAACTCACTGCGACACTTATATCCAAGTGCGATGCGTACGGCAGCAAGCACTTTCCCGAATGACGCGACCGGTCGACGATTCCAGGCTTCATGAAGTAACTGCATGCATCAATTATTTGACATCCCCACCGGATAACCCTAACTAATCTACTGGAAGCCGTTCAGAACAAAGCAGCACGATTCGTCTTATCATCATAATCGCAATTTCAAAGCATTTCATCTTTGAAAGAAACGCTGAACATGCCGCCGCTTGCTGTGCCACCAGTTGCCGAAGTTTGCCGTTCTACACACAGAAACCCCCTGAAAAAAATTCCTTCGCACAGCCCTGCTGTCCCCACACGCACTTGTACTTCCTTCGCCGATTCCTACTACCAGAACAAGTTATTAGCACGAGAAATTGGCCGGGGACAGCTGGTTTACAATACGAAGCGCAAGCGGCGCAACGCGCGTTGTAGGGTTGGCTCGCAACGCCCTCACGCGGAGCGCGCCGTCGTGAGTGTATAGAAAAAGTTCCATTGTACTCCCGGCGGCTGCTCAGGCCGTAAAGAAGGGAGCGAGCGCGCCTCCAGACCGGCCGTGGCTGACCTTACGCGAGTGTATTACGTGCAGGAAACATTGCGTCAATTTTCGGTATTGTGGGATTGCAGTCCAGCAACGTTTCGTTGTTGAGAAATATGAAATGCATTTAATCCTATGGATGTTTGCCGGGGACAAGAAAATATTTCATTGTTGAGGGATTTCATTATTGTGGGGTTCAACGGTATGTAACAGCACGTTTTGCATACAAGTGCTCTGATTTAGGAGCATATTAAGATGAAATATCGCATTAATGTCATAGTGATCATGTTGAGTTGATTGCTATGGTTTACGGCAGTTGTTACCACTCTGGGAAAAGTTCACTATACACGCATGCCTTAGCACAAGGTTTTGTGGGCTGTCAGCATGCTAAGCTGTTTTTGCAGTGCAATGCAAACCACAATGTTTAAACATAGTAGGTCGCGTAATTTGTATATGTGGAGAAGCCTGACTGAGGCACCACATTGTTAGCCTAGAAAGCTAACTAGCTTAGTCTTTTATTCCCTATCTTGTTTTGTTTTTTTCAGACATGAATGTCTTGTTTCCACAAGCGTCTGTTGAGTAGTATCTCAACAGGCCATATGTAATGATTTACGTGTGTGTGAAGAATTCCTTTCCTGGTTGTTTTTGTTAAAATTTAGTGCGATATACAAAACTACTTGTGAACAGTCATTGACTCAGGGCTGTGACATATGTGCGATTATTGTGTCAACCATATAGCTAAAGAATTATTTTATTGAAATGTGGTGCCTGTCATTGCGAAACATGTGTTAGTTGCTTTGGAATGGGTTTGGTGTTCAACACAGCCCAAGAAAATTCCTTACCAAGGCTAATCAGCATGCATGCAAACTACAGAGAAAGATATAAAGGCTTGGTGATTTTTACAGTGCACGCAATGTGTGGCCACATCAGCGCGTAATTGCATCTCAGTGGCTCCTGCATTGCCTTACAGAATTTTCGTGACATTCTTGAGGAAGTTTCCTCCTTTTAACTTCTGGATAATCATCAGTTTTTTAACACTTTAAATATTTTGAGGAGATTATATTATATCAGAAATATGCCATTTTATAGTGTTCATTATGGTTTGGTCTTTCAGAACTAGAAATATTTATTCTTTTAATCCTCCAAATTGTGAGGGTAGCCTCATTAAATGAATGCTGCCCTGTTGACGTGGAGAATGCTGCATATTACTATAGAGTTACTTTTCAGTATTCAATATTTACTAAGTTTATAGCACGTTTGACGCTTTGGATTATTTACGTGTGACAGGGTCAATAGCTTACTGAGAGCACGCTGTACCAACATTCCCGCTTTAGTTGTGAAAGCAGCCAGTGTGAAAACCTAGAGTTTACTGTTTTGCACTGTGTTACTTTGCCCTTTTCATTCCCCTATTTATGCGTTCATGACATACCTCACACGTGTGGCTGTGTAGCAAAGTTGTCCAAATGCTATGCAAAGAAGGTGTCCAAAGTGTTTGAGAAGAGGCCTTTAGTAATTTCCTAGTGATTGCTCTACAACTTGTGCATAATAGCAGCAAAGAAAGTCATCGCAGAAAGTGGAGGTTGACGAAAGTCGTCGTGACTGCAAAAACAGGACCAATCAAAGTGTAGAACGGTGTTGTGTTGTTACATGTACCTGCTTTAAATAAATTTTGCTGCACCATACATGCATTTCTTATCTCTTTTATATTTTGCTGTGGTAGCCTTTCTGAAACTCCTTTCTGCTGTCTGAGAAACGTTTGCTTAGAAATATTGCAGGTTTGACTTCTTGGCGATGAAATGGACATCTCTGCTCTAACGTGAGTGCCCATGTTACGTCGGACCATGAGATACCCTTTACATGTCCTTGTACTTGGCTGCCTGGTATGCCCAGGATATGCTCACTGCTCAGTTTACGCAAAGACATAGATCCACCTTGTAACACTTGGCTCGAAGCAAAAACCCTGCAACAGGGTGCCACTTGCTGTCTGTTCTGCCAAAACGTTAGCTAACGTTGTCATTTGGGAGGAAGCGGCCCTTCCCAATCTGATGTATGGGTCATTTCTGAAGGGGATTAGGCCTGGGGACTCGAGAAACATCTATGCCTATCTCTGGAATGATTAAAATCTGGGCGCCAATTCTTAAATATAGAAAATTTGGTAGCACGGTTATATTTGAGCACATATATTGACTGCATGGGTACCTCACGAAAAATATGGGACAAACGCAGCCATGTGCGGGCCGCATGCCGTGTGTTTGAAACCTTTGTCCCAGAAAGTCACCAAGTCCATTGTGCAAACGCTTAAGAGATCGCAGCCAATCAAAGCTTATGCTCTGCGATGCACCCTTAATTCATTTGAATCACTCGTGATCCACTTGATTCACTTTAATGAATAACCACTTTTTCTCTGGCTAGCATATGCAAGCGACGTAGTACTAGTAGCAACCATTTCATACATTGCAGATAAAGACATCATTGCCACCCAGCAATCTATACGCCCCGCTTTTTTGTTATCTGTAAATATAGCCTATATTTGTTATCTGTAAATATAGCCTATATTTGGGGTAGGCCTAGTAAAAAATATTGGTACGGGCCAACTTCAAATTTGGGGGTGGTACATAACGCATGTAGTCACTAGATTGGTATAAAATTTTAAAAAAGCAGTTGTACGTGGTTTAAAAAAAAAAAAAAAGTCGCAGTTTCGCCGCAAGGGCGAAGCAATGAATGCGATAGCAAGG
The DNA here is from genome assembly GCF_013339695.2 of Rhipicephalus sanguineus. Taxonomy (NCBI): domain Eukaryota; kingdom Metazoa; phylum Arthropoda; class Arachnida; order Ixodida; family Ixodidae; genus Rhipicephalus; species Rhipicephalus sanguineus. Next base: position 97,612,139 of record NC_051180.1, on the reverse strand, counting down.
AACTAATGCTATACGAAGTGAGGCTCGCCAATGGATACTCTCAGCTTGAACAGCGCTTCTGTTGCAAAGGCGGCCGAAGGAGCGAAGGAAACTAGCGTGCTTCAAGTGTCGAGCTGTGACACTTGATAGTTCGCGCTCATCTTCTGTTTGTTCGTTTAGCGGCGTCCCTGAGCTCGAGTGACATTCGTACGCGCCGTAACATGAGCGCGGACATCACGGTGAAAGCGTGAAACATTCCTCTACCCCGCGCCACGAGAAAACCGCGCGAGCAGACAGCGGAAGGGCAAGCTTCTCCCATGCGCAAATATAAGAAGAAGCGAGCGAGCTCGCCGACGACTTTTAAATGCGCCCGTCTAGGGTGCCTTGATGCCCGCGCGCTCCGCTGAGGGTGAGGACAGGCGCGTCGTCTGCTACGACGGCCGCCATTGCGAATCCCGCCGCAGCTCGGCTGCATGCGAAACGCGCTACACAAAGCGCTTGCGGTGCGCGGGTACGTCCGGAAATAGGTGCACGCCAGTGAGCTTTCTCTTTTTCTTTTCTTTTTTGAAGCTTGGGCAGCTTTTATTGCTGTTGTTGCCTAAATGTTTATTAAGGAAGCATGTAATTCATGTAAGCTGACGGCCGGTGCATGTGTTATGCGCTAGAGGTACACGTAGACTGTTATGTTGAAAACCAATTCTCTTCCTTACGCCGGAAACGATAAAGTCTAAAGCCTTACTTAATTTTCTCGTTAGCTCTGCATTCCAAATACACAAACAATCGTTTAAAGTATGTGTATACATGTCAGCAGCAGCAGTATATGTATCTGAACACACACTTTAGTGTTGCGAAGCTACCTAAGCGCGATTAAGATGGCTCATATTGCTAAGTTTTCAAACAATTTACTCGTTTATTATAAATGGCATCATACATATTGTACACAGAATAAAGGGCCGACGGGCAGTATGGTGCGAGTATCCTGCTAAAATGAAACGAAAGCTTCTTTAGCATTATTATTGCTGACATTTCTTGCTCACAATCTGTAGCCGCTACTGTATCGGCACTCGAGTTGCACCTTGAGTCCTTATCCAAACGATTAATACGTTGTTGAGTAGTATGCCGTAAAACTTTGCATGCGCGCAGTATCAGTGCGTTTTTCCTTCTTTTTGTATCTACAGTTTCTTTTTCTGTATCTGCAGGTTTTCTCGCATGCCCAAATTATTGAGTGTTTCCAATACTGTTTTACACTTTGTGCGGCAGATGCACGGCGTCGTTTATTTGTCTCTTTTAATAATATCTAGGGTTTTACTTGCCAGAACCATGATATGATTATGAGGCACGCCATAGTGGAGGGCTCCATGAATTTTGACCATCTGGTACCTGCACTGATATCGCACGGTACACGGGTCTCTAGCATTTCGCCTCGACCTAAATGCGACCCGCCGCGGCCGGGATCGAACCCGTGAATTTCGGGTCAGCAACCGAGCTCCGTCACCACTATACCACCGTGGCGGACGTCTTTTTTAAGGCGAAAGCCTTAAATGCCTCATCAAACGCGAAATTTGACCGTCGGCGTCCCGCGTCTACGGCGTCACCGTACCACGACGTTGGGGACGAGGGATGCAAAAAATCATCGTCACGTGATGACGTCACCATATGATGTCATCATGGCATCACAAATTTTGCGTGACATCATATGATGCCGTTATCGCATAACATCGTAGATTGGTCAAAAGTGTGCAGATCACGAAGGCAGTGCAAAACCAGGTGAGGTGCCTCCGATCTTGGAGGCAATGTTAAACCGCGCTAAAAAACGGAGAAGATGGCTTTCGCTTTCGAGCCGTCTTAAGCGAACGCATAAGGAGCCTGTGAGTTTTTATTTCATTAACTGGTTTTCCATGACGTACTCATTGTACAACTTGACTTTGTTTCTTGTATTTTTTAACTGACATAACGTGTCTACCTTAAACAATGCTTCCCCGTCTTCTTGTTGTTTTCATGCGTCTTCTTTGCATAGACGCTTCGCGAGAACTGTTTGAATGAGCATTCCTGTATGAGCCTTCGGGGCTTACATTAATAAATAAATTATGCTTGCTCAAAGAAATAAGATACTCAGTGTGTGTGTGTGTGTGTGTGTGTGTGTGTGTGTGTGTGTGTGTGTGTGTGTGTGTGTGTGTGTGTGTGGTGTGTGTGTGTGTGTGTGTGTGTGCGCGCGCGCGCGCGCGCGCGTTATTATCCTGTGTACACGCCATTTATTTGTGCGCATTAACGCTGCGCTGACAGAAGCAATTACACAAATAAAACGCAGATTACATAATAAAACACAACTGCCACTAGTCGATTCACAATGATCGTAATTGATTAAAAAAACAGGAACTGCGTAATTATTTAGGACAGGACTAAAATGTATCCTTGAAACACAGAAACAGGGAAGGACAAAAAACATTTAACTGCACACATACATACATGGGCATCAGACCAGCACAGAAGGCGTACTTGAAACACGGAAAGGAATATAAAAAACAAGAACCCGCCGTGGTTTTAGTTATGGTGCTTGACTGGTTGCCCGAAGGTTGCGGGATGCAATCCTTGCCGCAGTGGCCCCATTTCGATGGAGGTGAAATGACAGAGGCCCGCGTATTTAGATTTATGTGTACGTTAAAGAACAATAGATGGCCAAAATTTCGGGAGCCTTCCACTATATACGGTGCCTCTCATAATCATATCGGGGTTTTTGGGACGTAAATTCTGACAAATAATTATTATTAGAAAAAAGAAGGATCTGATCTGCAGACAAACACGCATAATATATTCCATGATACATTGCAAATCACAAAAATAGCGAAAGCAAAAATCAAAGGCACATACAGGAGCAACCAAGCGCAGTAAAGAATGTTTGCGAAGTAAAATGCAGGATTCATGCACACGTAAACCAAAGCATTTTGAGCATGTAGCTGATATCAGTGTGTCCATTTATTACGCAAGGTTAACACCGGCAGAATTATTCTTGCATGTGCATTCGAAATACCGGCCGGAAACGTACGCTGCAAGTGCATAATCTGTTCTTCGGATGCCGCTTGTCACGTTTGATTTTTACTGTCCAATGAAACCTCGTATCTTCTAAAACGATACAGCTCCCAGCGTTTCTGGAATGATTGGTGCACTGCGGCACGCAACACCAGGCCATGGTGACGGTAGCGAGCGCATAAAACTGGAGGGAAACGAGCACCGACAAAAAACAGCACGCGCGCCACGCACAAGTGACCGGGCGGGGGATTCAAAATGGCGGCCACGCTGCCGCCAAGGCCGAGGAGGCGGCATCTGCCCTTTCAAAAGCTGACACCACTCTAAGCGGGGGCGCGCGCATCGAGGCACTCTACGCCCGTCGAGCTCCTAGCGCCACCTCGCTGGTAATGAAGAAACGCTTATTATCGCCTTCTGTCTCCGAGTCCGTCCAGCGCTAAATGGTGTGTATATAACGCTCGCCGTTAGCTACGTGGAGGATCTGCGTTTCGTGGCGTAGTGGATAGCGCCGCTCGCTGAGGAGCAAGAAGTCACTGGTTCGATTCCGCGCTTCGAAGCATTTTTCTGAGTTATTTTTCTTTGGGGCCTTTATATATATATATATACATACTTATACATATACGGTGCATGACGGCGGCGACGGCGACGGCAAAATCGAGCCGAGACTGTCCATATAATTGCTATCGCAATAAAAAAAAAAAGAGGGGTTATTGCGGCTCAGTCGATCAGTTCCAAAAGATTCCAATGCATTTGGAATTTAAACACCGAAGTTGTACATGTGACGTCACATCATACGTGATGCTACACGTCACTCAGCACTGCACACGCATATGGTTACGCTTATCATCATCATCATCATTTATTTTTCCTTAAAGGCCCCTCTCGGGGTATCACATAGGGTGGGGGGGGGTTACATAGGGAGCGCAAAATGAAACACATCGGATCACAGTATTGAAACGTATATCTCAGAGAAACGCAAACTTATTTAGAAGTACAACAAAAAGGTAATTTGAACGAGGCATAAAAAGGCGAAAAGAAAAAATGTAAATGAATTTTACAGCGTGAGCTGATCATTGAGCAACTGCTTAAACACAATAGAGTTACGCTCAATGACAATACTGTCTGGCAAAATGTTCTATTCTGCAATGGCTGTTGTCAAAAGAGATTGATTGAAAGAAGACGTTGAACCGTGCAAACGCTGGATGCTGCAAGAGTTGAAAAGGCGGCGAGATGTACAGCTTGGCGGGTTAAGAAGTTTACTGTGAAGTTGTTGCTAATGGAACAAGGACAGCCTTGCAATCCTCCGACGAAACGACAATGACTCGAGTCCCAAGGATGACTATAGCACACCTATATAGGTTTTGTATAAATTTTTGTTCCTCATCTTAACGGTACGTCGCCCAACCTGTGTTGTTGGCACCGCATTTGGCATCTCTATGTAGTTTGGCTTTTCCGTTTTCTTTGATTTTGTTTTTGTCTTGGGGGGTGCAAACCCGTGTTGCATCGTGGTAAGCATGTTCCTTGAGGGGATGGGGGGAGAGCTGGTGTTCCTTGGGTGGGGGCAAGTGCTGGTGCGGCTTGGGGAAGGGAGGCTAGTGCCCCTTTTGCACCCCTCTGCCGGCTCCCATACTCCCGACTTTGCTCTGCAGATTTACCTTCTGTGCACCCGCGTTTGCGACCTTAGTGAAAGGCCCTGGCGTCATGGAAGGATCCGGCGCGGAGACTGCGTTCATGCAACCCGTAATGCTACGAAGTGCGCCGGCACCTTTTACAGGAAACCGCTACGATGCGCTACATGACTGCAAGTGCACGTTTAACAGCGCTACAGAGCTCGTTTCGCAGGAATTCTGGTGTCGGCGGTGGCGTCGTTTGATGTGAGCGAAAAATCGAGAAAGATGCAAATAATATAAATAATAAAAAAACTTGGTTTTGAGTGAGAATCGAACCCAGGTCTTCTGGGAACACCTGCTTGCCACGCAGGTCTTCTGAGTGGTAAGCAGTTGATCTATCACAAAACCACGCCATTGCTTCAAACTGCTGCAAAAAAAAAAAAATATGAATGGCATCTTGTAGGAGGAGTCAACGCATGTAATATTGCGTAGCAAAAGCGTAGAATCGCGTCAGGCGTCAAAGCATGTGAATTGCGCTATGAGTCGGTGTTTTAAAGGCCCACCCATTACAAAGCGCTCGGAAATATTTGATCATCATCATGAGCAAAAGCATCAACAAAGTGAGCAGCTGCGTGTGTTCGCGTGTTGCCTTACGGACACGTAGTGGGACCATCGCTGAGTCGCACAAGGAAGAATAATGGCGTAGTGCGCACTGCGTAACTGTACTTGCAGTAAGCATCATAGGCGTTGGCAGGGTTCCCCTTCAGGGGTTCGTTTCCTTGCGGCATGGTTGAGGCATGCACCGAGAACCGAAGTCAGGCTAGCACTTGAGAAGGTAATGCGCACGGGACCCGATGGCGAAGCTAGCTCAAGTGTCCTCCAAGCTTTTGTACCTTTTTTACGAGTGTCTAATGGATATGGTTGAGATGTATTAAGGTGGGCTCTCATCGAACGGGAAAAGTGTTTGTTTGTTTGTTTGTTTGTTTGTTTGTAGCCTACCAATGTTGGCACATGCCCACTCTGGGGTATTGGCCAAGAAGGATTATTGTAGCCTACGGATGATAATTACATTAATGTTTACCTCCATATCACTATAGTAGAAAAAAAATTACGAAGATAAAGTGACCGTCGGCGTAGTCCTCGTCGTCAACACGAATGACACCAAAGATCATCATCATCATCACCGATGTTGATAATCATCCTCTGGGAGGACTCGAAGGTGAAAGCCATCCGGTGCGGTCATAGTCATCTTAATCATAATCATCATGGAATATGATGATAATGATTATCATCGTCTGGGAGGACTCGACGGCGATGATGTCCTCCCAGCATATGATGCTGATAATGATCAGCCTCATATGGGAGGACTCGACGGCGAGAACCAACCTGTGCGGTCATCAACCCCCCCTCCCTTGAATCACAGGGGGGGGTCAGGGGTGGCGCCCCCCCCTAATCACCTAAGAGGGAGGGGGCGCAAAATCTGCCCCGTACATTGACCCTTCTAGTCACCTAAGAGGAGGGGGGGGGCGCAAAATCTGCCCCATACATGAGCCTTTGCCCCCCTGATGGGCAGCCCTGCGCACGCCTATGCCTTGAATATTTACATTTCGTACACGTACACATACAAACACATCACGGTAACATGTACCTGTAACGAATAACTTAAAGGTACACTGACCTTCAGTGCAGAACAAACTTAAGGCAGGAATCTCATAATCGGCACTCTTTTTCATTTGATTCTCAGCAGCAGTCGAGAGCCTCTCCCCGTCTTTTCTTGGAAGTTTACGCATTCAGTATTTCATTGTGGTTGTATTTTTAGATGCAGCAGTAGCGGATCCAGAAACTTTATTTTTTCGGGTGGGGGGGGGGGGGGGATTGAAACCCCCTGGCTACGCTAGTGAAATGCAGTATACCTACCACTTTTCGTTGATAACCAAAAGGCGACGACGGGCGAGGATAGATCACATGCACGAAAGAGTTCCGTGCACCAAGCTTTTCGTAAAGGGAACAGCTTGTACCACGGGCGTTTTGCTTACGTTATGGTGTGTTCTACAGAAAAAAAAAAAGTCTAAGCAACATCGCTCTTTTAGAGACTAGCACCTATCTTGCTATGCGCCTTACGTACACATTTAGAATAACACACAATAAGATCCATCCAACGCAATACTCGGACACATGTCCGTGGCGTTGGGTGCGGGCCCACATAACGTGGACGTGTAGACTCGGCCCAGGGGCGTAGCCAGAAATGTTTTTCGGGGGGTGGGGGGGGGGGGCTTCATTCATACTTAATCTACGTGCGTGCATTTGTATGTGTGCGTGTACATATATACGCAAGCAAATTTGCAAATTTTCGAGGGGGGGGGGGGTTGAACCCCTCCCCCCTTGGCTACGCCCCTGACTCAGGCTACCCGAAATTGACTGGACCTCATTAGGGAGCAACTCATTTGAGAGGCAGTGAGATGTCTGGCTTGCGAGCAAGGTTCGGGATAGCGAAGTCGCTCTGCTCGATCAGGCCCAGCGAGCCGCACAGGCCAGTGTGGGCCCTGGACTAGGGGACATACGCAACCTTGCCCTAATACCCTAAGGTAATATAAAGTTTCTACTACTACGCTAACAAGCACATTATATAGGCGCAGGCCCGTAGCCAGGGGGGTGGGGCAGCCCCTCCCCCCCCCCCGCCCCCGAATTTTGATGACACATGGTGTTTTATCGAAAATAAATCTTGAAAATAGGCGTTTTTCTCAAATAGTCATAGCTTTCAGAAAGTGCCCCCCCCCCCCCCCCGCCTTCCAGGAAAAAATTCCTGGCTACGGGCCTGTATAGGCGTATGCCTATGGCGAGCGTGACGTATTGCAGCATCAAAAGTTGAGACCATGAGACGAAAAAAAAAAAAAAAAAAGCCGAATATAGCAGCTGTTTCGGCAGGCAGCCTTGAATTCAGATTTCCAGTTGTGACACTCGCTAACAACACTTACTGTGCAGTTCGACCGAATACAGCCACAAATTGCTGAGAAATTCATTGTTTTCTGATTCTTGGTAAAACGTTCGACGCTGTCTGTACGTGGGATGATCGTTTGAAGTTACTGAAGTAATACGTTTTCTTAGGCGTTACCATTTCCACACGTTATCTTATGTTCCTTGCGGAGAGCGAAAAATACTGCACCAAGGCTACAATTCGGCGTCAGCTATCCTGCTTTCGTGGTACGTGATTTTGTCAGTAGAGGAAATCCAAAAAACGGCAGGAAGTGGAAGATGGGTGTGGAAGTGGTAGAGGAGGCTCTTGTGCACGCAGAATTTGATCTGTAAGGTTGATGCGTGCAAGTGTCCCCGTTACTGGTTACGAGAAACCTCTGTAGTAAGTGCTGCAAGGCTCGCTGAAATAAATTGGGCGTCTTTTAATGATGTGAAGAGGAGCTCCAAGTCTGCCCAATATATGGCCATTGAGGTTTTTGACGAGAATGGCGGCCGAGGGCTACTGGCTATATACTGGCGTTGCGTTCAAAGCGCTTTTTACTTCCCATTTTTACCACCGGAAAGCCGTGGACCAAACGCAAGCCGTTGTGAAAAGCACGTCATCGCTTCATTTTCATTTCCGATACTGCGAAACGTTCTCTTTTTTTTTTTTAATTCGGCCAGCGGGCGGTGTGTGTGTGTGTGTGGGGGGGGGGGGGGGGGTGAGACTTTGCTCGTGTTGGGCAGTAACTAGTTACTAGTAACGCGTTACCGTTAACTAGTTACTTTTTTCGGTAACTTGTAAAGGTAACCAGTTCTTTTTAAGTTAGAGGAACTTGGTAACTGTAACGGGGGTCATTCCACGCCAACTGTCCCAGCTGGGGCGCTCGACAAAAATCAATTTCTCTGAAAAAATCTGAGAAAATTACGCACATACAGATATTAGTTCTACAGCATTTTCCCAAAATATCTTGAGCGGCAAGGATTTTTCGAGCACGTGAGCGCCATTTGAACTTCTCGAAGTGGTGGAAAACCAGGTACGAAAGAAAAATTCGCTATAAATGGACCGTTTCACGCATTCATTCGACACCTGCTTTTTTGTGTTGTTAGAGCAACGGGATATTATTATAGGACAGTTGCTTATAGTAGCTTTATATTTTTCACTCCTTAGCGCGTCGGCAAAATTGAGTAAATTGCAGCATTTTCGGGATTTTTTTACAAAATACGATTGTACACTAAATATATCAATTATTTTGTAGAACTCTCCATAACACGTACTATCTTTTAAAATTTTTGTTTTTTTTTTGCCTGTGTGTGGCGCACAGGCACTAAAATAAAATCCTGAACTTGGAAAAAACGCTACATTGGCCTATGTTCAGACGTCTGTAGCACCCTATGGTGGTCCAAGAAAAAATAAGCAGAAAAGCGCATACGACTGAGAATCATAACAACTTTGTGCACAGAAAGTTTAATCGAAGTAGTTTTTGTCTTAGTCAAGAAAAATTTTTTTGAAGTTAGTTAGCCCTGTGCCCACACAGGGAAATTTAAAAGATAGTACGTATTATGTAGAGTTCTATAAAAATAATTGGTGCATTTAGTCTACGTAAAAAAATTCCCGAAAATGCTGCAATTTACTCAAATTTGCCTACGCGCTAAGGAGTGAAAAACATAAAGCTACTATAAGAAACTGCCCATAATAATAGCTAAATGCTCTAAAAACACAAAAAAGAATGTGCGAATGAAACGTGTCCGGTCCATTTATAATTTTTCTTTCGTTCGGTACCTGTTTTCACACCACTTCGAGAAGTTCAAATGGCTCTCACGTGTCCGAAAGATTTTTGCCGCTCAAAATATTTTGCGAAAATACTGTAGAACTAATGTCTATATGTGCGTAGTTTTCTCTGATTTTTTTAGAGAAATTAATTTTTGTCGAGCGCCCCGACTGGGACAGTTGGCGTGGAATGACCCAACGAGAAATGCCGTTACAGTACTTCTGTTTTTATAAAAAATTAGCCAATAGCAACACTCGGTAAAGGCCGTCGTTGAAGGCATTCTATTTTTTCGAACTTTCTTCTTTACGATATCCTCTCCACCTTTCAACTTTCCAGAATAGGGCTCATCTCATCGTTTAGGAGAGGAGGTCGCTAAGAGGATTAACTTCCCTGCAGAAGACCCAGGTCGGAGAAATTGGTCTTTAAGGCAACTTCAAGTTTACTTGTAAACTAGATGTCGTAAATCAATCATGTTGACAACTGAACAGAATTGCTAAGTTCACGTCCGTTTTCTTTTTTTCGGCATATATATCATTTTTGTCACTCGAGCTTATAGAGGCTCGAGTGACAAAAATGATATATATGATATAAACTTGGCGTGCTAATGCTACATCCGTACACCAAGAACAGTGCTATAGCATGTTCTTGGTGTACCGATGTAGCATTAGCACGCCAAGTTTAAAGTTTCCTTCGTCCGAGGCTCCGAGCTAATCGTGTTTGACAGGTGGCTAAAAAGCACCAGGGCGCGAAATGGCTGAGAGCCAGAAATATCGTGAACTAGCGAAGCCATATTTTTAAACCTCTTTCGAAGTGACGGTAAAAGGTTTACTCCGACTTAACACTACAATTATTAACAAAAATGTTTCGCCTCCTATGCAGGTGGCATCGTCGACCAGTCCCTAGCACACATGTCCTTGTAAACGTCCGGCAAGGGGCCGCGGTTGTTGTTGCAAGTCCCTGAAAAATATATAGTTATTTTTCTGGGACTGTAGTTGCAAGCCGATGCGTCCCGTACTACGATTCCAGGAGCTTTAACGCGACAGCGCTAAAGAGCTCGTTTCGCAGAGATTCCGGTGTCGATGTCGGCGTCATTGGTTGGGAGCGAAAAGTCAGCGCTGTCCGTGATAGAAAATTTTTAAAGATGCAAATAAAATAAATGATAGGAACCTTTGTTTCGAGTGAGAATCGAACCCAGGCCTTCTGCGTGGTAAGCAGGTGTTCTACCACAGAGCCACGCCATTGCTTCAAACAGCTTCGAAAAAAAAAAAACATTATATGAATGTCTTGTAGCGGGAGGAGTCTCCTTGAACGCATGTAATATTTTGCGGTAGAAGCGTAGAACCGCGCCAGGCGTTAAAACATATGAATAGCGCAACGAGTGGGTGTTTTAAAAGCCCACCCGAGTGGGTGTTTTAAAAGCGCTCAGACATATTTCATCATCAGCAGCAAAAGCATCAACAAAGTGAGCAGCTGCGTAGGTTCGCGTGTTGCCTTACGCGTGCGCGTAGTGGGCCCTTCGCTGATTTGCACAAGAAAGAATTATGGCGTAGTGGGCATTGCGCAGCTGTACTTGCAGTAGGCATTCTAGGATAGTTTGAAACGGCCAATGTTACGCGCAAAGACGATCATTTACTTGCGGCACGGTTGAGGCATGCACCGGGAACTGAAGCTGCAGGCTACCAGTCGAGAAGGCGATGCGCACGGGGCCCGACTACGCTATCGCGTTCTACTCTTGAAGGCGAAGCTCAATCAAGTGTCCTCCAAGTGCCCCCCCCCCCCCTCCGGCGCGCGCACACACACCCACCGTCGTTCACGAGCCAGCGTCGTCGCATTGTTTAGGTCGAAGATGCCCTATCGCCCAGCAGTGTTCAACAAGCTCCGTCTTAGAACGCGTTGCATGGGTTGCTTTAGCAACATCCTGTTTGCGTTCTTTAAGCGTCGTTGATCCTTTCCTGCACGTTTCACCGATGAAGTCAGAATCAGAATTATATTTATTTCAACTTTGAACTTTCAAAAATACAGATGTTGAGGGCCGTGAGCTAAAAGCCACGAAACGGCTTCACGAGGCCCTCGTTCCTTTGCACTTGGCACCAAGAGCTCCAAGATTCGCCTCGTAATCCCAGCATCGTACTTGTAAGATTACCCCGCTCTGATCGTTCGCAGGTGTAAGGTCTTTGGGTTTCGCGAACACATGTCCCAACTTCCAAGGTATATAACGGGGCTTAGAAACTGTTTGTATGCCAAGCGGATGCGAAGCTCTCCGAACAGGGTCTGATACACCAATGAACATAAGGAATAGACTCAGTGGACGTCGTGCTCACTCGTGGCGCACTCCCCGTTCCTCTTCGCATGCGCTTCTGGGTATCGTTAATAAACAACCTAGGATACTGCCATCATTCCAGCGCATCAATAGGGTACTTCCACTTATGGTATATACTTCCACGTTTTCCACTTTTAGTAGATGAAGGAAACCTAAAAGGGCCCTAGCTCTTTCAGGTTTCCTTCGTATAGGGTTTTAACAGGTGCAATTTTGACTACCCGCATGCCCTCGTATGTTTTTATTAAATAAATCCCATCATTTGTTTGTGAGCTATTACTTATTTTTTACAGTAACGACGTTACTTTTTCACAGTAACTGTAAGTGTAACAGGTTACTTTTGGAAACTGTGACTGCAAGAGAATTACTTTTTCGGTTAGGTAACTGTAACACCGTTACTTTTTACTGGTAACGTGCCCACGACTGCTCCGACCCCCCCCCCCCCCCCCCCCCGAAATTTAATCCGTAGCCTCCCCTACGGCTTTCCTCGTAATCATATGGTGCTTTTGGCACGTAAAACCCCTGCAATTATCATTATTATTTTTATTATTATCCTTATCATCATCGTTATTACTATATGTAAGGTAAATTTTATTTTATAGTTACACATCAAGGAATATGCGCTTCTCCAACTGTTATTTCATTGACATTTGATACCGACCATGGCACCGCGCACCGACCTTCTATACGGCATTCGCCGCCGCACTGAAACAGTTGCGCAGCTGTGTCTACAGCTTGGCTGCAATACACTCGGGCTTTACCAACGGCCCCTTCGCAGCCAATGCCGCTCCAACTTCGATGTTTGATGGGCTTTATTTAGCGCGAGATGAAAGTGACAGTGCCGCGCAGCTGCCACGAAACAGGAGTTTCGCGCGTATGCTGCGAATGAAACGTTCTCACAAGTGTTTTAACTTGGCGCCATTGGACACGTCACGTTCGTGCGATGACGACGATCGCCGAACCGCGCGACCAACAAAGAGCGAAGCTGCGCGGTGACTTCACGCGTACGTCTTGCTAGACTCGTCGCCGCATCAGCTGGCGCGCCGCGCTTTGTGCATGGACACACGTATACCTTATACACGTCCTCGTCTCACATATGTATGTATCATATGCGCACCACCGTTGTTCCGCGTACAGTCGCGGTTCGTGACGTACGTGCCTCCCCGCATTTTCTGTTACCGGATACGCGAAATGCGCAGGTATCTGCAGCCATGGAGTGGAAGGCCCTCACTCGCACCTGTTCGCCGCCCGGGCGCGTCTGCTGATGCTGCTGCGCACGCAGTAGCAACAGCGGCCGCACGTACTCGTGCGTGTGTGTCACTGCTCGCGCGCTTAATTGGTCCGCGCTTTTGAAAACGCGTGCAACCGGGCGTCGTCGGCTTTGCCTTGCCGCTGCTGTCGTCTCCAGTTTCCGCCTTCCGGAGAGGGAGGGCGAGGGAGTGAGTACGTCGAGGCGACGCACGGCTTGCACTTTCGAAGGCGCGATATGAACGCGTCGAGTCAACGTGGCCGGCAGGCTAGGGGTGCGCGCGGCGAGTTCAGTCGCCGCAGGAGATCGGCGAGCGAAAGGGTCGAAAATGGGAGCCGTGACCACGCCGCGGGACGCTGCCGCTCTTCAGCAGGAGCCGCTCATGTGTCCCTCCGGCGAGTGCGGGCCACCTTCGTCGAAGGGTATGCCAGCCGACATATATTTGAAACGCATATAGGCAAATCCGAAGTGGCAAATGCCAAACCCGCGGCCAATTTTTCGGAAATCTCAAAACGGCAGTGGGCTCCACGCAGGAAAGGGCTCCAATTCTCCATTTGATCTGACCGCCTGTCTCCACTAATTAAAAAGCAAGTTAATTTAATTTGTCTAATTACTGCTGTAATTGATATCTCTAGCCATCCAAAGAAGTCTGCGTCCACAGAAAAAGTTAATTATGATGGCAGCAGCCAAATATTCAATTTCCTTTAATTTTGATGATTTTTGGACGCATTTCTTGAAACACCTCGTATAGTTGACGTCAAAATTCATGTCGTCAATGCAAATGGGTATTGTTAACGTCGTACAGGCATCGCTACAAGATGCGTTTCTTTTTTTCCGATTGACGTACCCTTCTGTCAGGTGTAAGTGTGGCATTTATGTTGTTGCAGAAGCATACTTAATTTAATAGAGCAACTAAAGTGCACATTTGGGTAATGTAATAGTTGAACAAACCAGAATTGCGGTAACGTCAATTGACCATCGAATGTTTGAGTGTCCCACCAGCGCCTCCTCTATTAGAGGAGGCGCTGGTCCCATATATAAGTCAACTACGCAACCTAGAACAATAGTAATGAATGAAAACGATGGGAACCCAGGGACTCCATTTGTTTTGGTCATAATCGTGCGAAGCCAGCAGACAATGAAAACAAGCTAACGCACTTTTTTTCTTTTTTTTATTATCTGAAATATGGAAATTACAGAGTAAATGAAAGTGGACAAAAATAAAATTGCCGCTAGTGAGACCCAAACGTGCGTCGTCGCATTAAGCCTGTTTCACATGCGAGCGACCGAGCGGCGGGGCCCGCAGCGATCGAGCGGCAGCAGGACGCTCGGACGCGGCTTCGTTTCACATGCACCGCTCTTGCGCGGCGCGCGCCTCTGCGATGCGCAGTGATGGTTGTGGGAAGCGCCCGTTATCCGCGGGTTTCCTTTCTCCGGGCTCGCTTGTTTTGGTGCGCTTGGGTTGCAAGTTTCACGAGCCTTCTACTTCGGTGATCAAATTTCACGCGCCTAAACCTTGAATGATGAAAATGTGCAGTGTATCAGAGTGCAATTAAACAACTTCAGTAGTCACGTTTATTTCTGTTCCAGCTTTCTTTTTTTACCACGCAAGTCATGTTGCACGCCCATACACTTGGCCATGGAAAAGCGAAAGAAAGAATTTGTTTTGGGGGGTTTTAAGCTTTCACAGGGCTTTCGGTGGCTTTTGCTCTCGAATGCCGCAAGGCGCTGGTGCGCCGTATGGGCCGGCAACCGGATGCAAGCGGCCCAGTCGACGACATGTGGGTTTGTGAAGGAGCTCGTCTCTTTTTTTTTTTTTTTGCCTATGGGCATTCTGCAGTAAGAGGCGGCGGCATTTGTCGTCTTCGGGGTACGTGACCACTAAAAAAAAAAAGGAAAAGAAAACAGTAACTGTTCGAACGTGCTGCACCAGAGTAGTAAAAAAAAAAAACTGAAACGTCTACTGCGAACAAGTGCGGAGTGTCGTAGGTTCCCCCTGTGCGGACCTATGTTGGTGTCACGATTCGATAAAAATACAAAAGAACAAAATGACACGTGCAAACGATTTGTCTGCTTTGATGGAAGCGCAGTAAAGAACAACAAAAGGAAAAGAACGGCGTTTTCTACACTGCCAGCTCGTTGCAGCGAATGTCGTCTGCTAGCAAACCGAGTCGGAGCGAGTTCCTCCCGGCGCGCGCGGCTGCTCTCGTCTCCATCCCTACGGTCACGTGCTCCCCGCGTCACTGCTCCCCCATTGGTTGACCTTGGGCAGCCGCTCTGCCGCTCGCGAATTTTTCCAACTCCGGCGATCTCCATCGCGCGTCCACTGGTCGCTCGAAAAAACCTGTTTTTGGGCTTCCGCGACGGCAGCCGCTCCGCTCTTGGAGCAAAATCGCTGCATGTGAAACAGGCTTTACGCTTGCTATCCGACGCGTAGCGGTATGATTATTATTATTAGTAGTAGTAGTAGTAGTAGTAGTATTGTCTGTGGGCTTAATGTACTAAGAATTAATTAAGATGGTTTTCTCTGGACCTCCTTTGCGACCCTCGGCATAAGCTTTTAACCCCGCGAAACTACTGGCATATGTATGGGATTCCCCACAAACCGCATAACGGTGACCATATTAATTTCTCTTTTTCTATTCTCTATTATCTCTATTACCAAAGAAGGGAAAACAGCGCTGAATTTTAGACAAACACAAGGAAAGAAGTGTTAATTTCAAGGGCTCGTTTTCTTTGTTATACACAATATTAATGAGAACTAACAGACAATAATGCCAAGGAAAGTACAGGGGATGTTTTTAGTAATAAATGTAAGGTAATTGTGAAGAAAGAAAAGTGGACGAAAAGATAGCTTGCCGCGGGCAGGGACCGAACCTGCGACCTTCGAATAACGCGTCCGATGCTCTACCAACTGAGCTACCGCGGCGGCCATCCCCCCGCCCACTTTATAGGGTATATGTGTGCATTTAAACGTGGGAGCGTCAGTCAGCGCCGCCAGTAGCCATGACGGCGAGTGTGGAACACTCTTTTTCTGCCTTGTTGGCGTCACGTAGCACGTGAACTTATTACGAGCTAGCAGCTGACCAATAATCCAACCAAACACAAAGGAAGACAGCTGACAACAGGCGCCTTTGTGTACGTCTGAAATTCAGCGCTGTTCTCCCTTCTTTGCACAATGAACCAACTTGCCCAACCCTTAACCCTAGCAATCTCTATTACCTTTCTTTCAATTTCTCCCGTGTGAATCCTTGAATGAATCATCTATATGTAGTTGTGCATTCACCTACAGTCAGACTACTCAATCATACGCACTATTCTTTTGTTTCCTCTTTTATCTTTATTTCTTTGTTTCGTTCATATATAGTTATGTCATATATGTAGGTATGCCTGAGTCGCCTGAGTTATGGCTCATTCCTTCTTTATGCGTGCTATGTTTAATATCTATCGTCGTTTTAACTGGCTTTAAGATTTACATGCCAAGCATTTCTTGGCAAACTTCTGCCACTTTCAGCGTATCTATCTATCTATCTATCTATCTATCTATCTATCTATCTATCTATCTATCTATCTGTCTGTCTGTCTGTCTCTGTCTGTCTGTCTGTCTGTCTGTCTGTCTGTCCTGTCTATCTATCTATCTATCTATCTATCTATCTATCTATCTATCTATCTATCTATCTATCTATCTATCTATCTATCTATCTATCTATCTGTCTGTCTGTCTGTCTGTCTGTCTGTCTGTCTGCCTATCTATCTATCTATCTATCTTATCTATCTATCTATCTATCTATCTATCTATCTATCTATCTATCTATCTATCTATCTATCTATCTATCTATCTATCTATCTATCTATCTATCTATCCGCTCACGACTTTGTGCTCTCGTGGCCGTTTCGTTAATGGGATGTAGACCAAAATTGGTTGGCATGACATGACTGTATGGCGAACATAAATTACAGGTAATAACATGAAAATCATAATATGTGTGTCATGAACGGCATGATTTACATGCCACGGTCTTGGTCTCCGGCGGCCGTTTCGTTCATTTGATGTGTACCAAAATTGGTATGGCGCGACAAGAGTGCATGGCGTACATAACTGACAGATCGTAAACTGCAAATCGTGACACGCATGTCATCTACGGCGTGACACACGTGACATGGTCTTGGTGCGCTCGCAGCCGTTTCATTAAAATGTTATATACCAAAAGTGGTATGGCGTCATAATTCTGTATGACGAACATAAGTAACAGGTGGTAAAATGAAAATCATGACATGCATGTCATTTACAGCATGGCTTACGTGCCTTGCTCATGGTGCGCTCGATGCCGTTTCGCTAGCTGTATATATGCCAAAATCGGTATTGAGCCCCATGACTGTATAGCGAACATGAATGGCAGGTTGTAACATAAGAATCATGACATGCATGTCATGTACGGCATCGCTCCCATGCCACGCTCATGATGCTCTCGAAGCCGTTTCGCTAGCTCGATATGTACCAAAATTGGTATGGCGTGTTATATCACGAACACAAATGACAGGTTGTAACATAAAAATTATGCCATGTACGGACATGATTTACATGGCACAGTCTTGAAGCGCTCGCGGCCGTTTCAGTCACTGAATACATACCGAAATTGTTATGGCATGACAAGATTGCGTGACGAACATAAATGACTGGTCATGCACTGTATATACAAGAATATACGTTTCGTTATCAAGGTATATACCAGATTGTAAATGCATGCATGCATGACAAACATACGGTAGTGAACTACATGTCTTCACATGAAGGCCTTCATTTGCCTCAAAGGCAAACAATGCGATGTATGCAGCTGTTTGCTAACAGCTTCGCATTACATCGATTCTCACAGGATGTGGGATCTGCCGGATATTTTTCTATATCTTTTTTGTCTCTTCATTTCTATCTGTGTCTCTCTATCTATTTCTTTCTCTTTCTCGCTCTTTCTATCTTTGTTATTTTCTTTCTCCTTATTTCTCGCTTCCTCTTTCTTTCTCTGTTTATTTGTCTGTCTTTCTTTGATTCTCTCTTTCCCTCATCTCTTTCTGTCTTGCTTTCTCTTTTTTTTCTATCTCCTTTTTTGTTTGTTTCTTACTATGTCTTTCTCTCTGTGTCTATTTCTTTCTCTTTCTATCTTTTTCTGTCTTTCCTTCCTTTCTTTCTCTCTATTTCTCTCTTTCGCTTTCTTTCTATGTCTTTCTTTCTCTCTCTCCCTCTCTCTCTGTGCTCGTTCTCTCGCCCATCACAGTTATTGCATCCCACGCCGCACAAATCTTCGCACGTGTTCTGGTAGCGCTGAAGAAGAGTAAGAAGAGAGCGCGTGCCGATTCATGATTATGGTTTTCTGTCAGCTCTGCACGGCATAACGAAAAGCTTAACAGCTGCTATGTAGAAAGTGGGGGCTTCGAAATTATAGCATTCAGCCACGAACATCTCATTTTCGAAGACAGTCATGGCCGGAACGGAATGACCTCGAAAAGTGCTTTCTTTAAACGCAGGAAAAAATTACCGCGTGCTCGGCGACTGAAACACGATACTCGGAGCGCGTGGCTGCTGGCGGTGAGGGCGACGGTGAGGCTGAGAGTATTCGTCACGCAAGGCGTCGCTATCCGGTAGACAACCGTTCGGTCTGTGGTTCTTGGTGGCGCCGGCGGAGCGCTGCTTGCCGTGACTTCAAAACACCGTGCTCATGCCGCGCCGCGCGAAGCGGCTGAAGCGCGAGACAGACGGTACGATTTTCCATGCGATGCGACGGCCGACGCGGCGGCGCAGCAGCCGGAGTGGTGACCTTTCATCGCATCGGACCGCCACCATTCTGGCTGCCGTAACGCCGCGTCGGACGTCGCATCGCATGGAAAATCGTACCGTCTCTCTCGGCCTTGAAACTGGTGGGCGTGCGTACGAAGGATTGCATCGCTCCGCCGGAACCACCAAGAACCATGTGAACAGCTGTCGACCGGACGCAGCCACCTTGCGTCACGAACGCTCTCGCCCTCACCTTCACTCTCACCGCCAGCAGCCACGCACTCCGAGTGTCAAGTTTCAATCGCCGAGCACTCTACGTTGTCGCGAAAATTTGAATCTGTCGTTTTGGAATGCCCTCTACAACGTGACGAAACACGCTTGGCCTGAAGTGACTATTAAATATTTTGGATGACTGATCTTGGTTAATTAAATAATTAAGCGCAATATAAAATCTACGCTAACGAGCGCCACATGACGGCAAAACATACGTTGTTGGTTTTATTCAGTTGCGACTCAGCACTTTTTTTTTAGTCCATGGTTCTTCTTACATGAAATACCCTGTACAGAGGCTCATATGAGCTTGATCCGATTTTTCATACGTTCACCCACTTTACCAAACTGGCCACAGCCCCTGCCAACAGTTCTAGCTTGCATGGTATTCAGTTTACAAGTTAACCAACAAAATACCACCGGTCAAAGGAGCAGTGTGCCGTCACTTTTGCCCTGTTCGATGCATTGTCTCCATTTGTTCTTTCTTCGCGCATTCCGTGAATTGAGAGCTGTTTGTTTTGGTGTGTGTCGTTTCCTCCTCCGTCCATTTCTCTTAGAAGACAGCCATCCGCGCTGTTGACTCCCAGCAGGGTGGTGTCCTCTCCGTCAGGGGCGTAGCCAGGGGGGGGGGTGTTCAAACCCCCCGAAATTTTTCAATTTTGCTTGCGCATATATACACGCACACATACAAACGCACGCACGAACATACATAAAGTATGGCTGAAACCCCCCCCCCCCCCCCCCCCCCGAAAAAATTTCTGGCTACGCCCCTGCTCTCCGTACACGACGCGTTATCTCTGTTTCGCCCGGTCTCAGTAGCACCCGAGCTGTGCATTCGCAGATGCCGGTCTGTGTACACAAGTGTGTACTGCACCTTACTTCTCGGGGACTGTGGCGCAGTTATCCTAACGGTCCTGTTGTTATTCTTCGTGACAGCAACGTTTCCTATCGGAAGCGAGGCTTGCTCCCCGTCGTGTTTTCCGCTGACGTTTCCGCCGGACTTTGACCTCGGCGATCGTGACTATCGGAAACCAGTGTTTGCCTCCCTCACTCGGGTCCCGGGGCTTAGGCTTGAGACACCGTGTTTTCATGAAATCTGTGGGCGTTTCAGGAAAGGAGGATAGGTCCGCGCCTTCTTTCTTGACTTGGGAGTAACACGTAGTACGTACAATTGAGTGATCTCTTCAAGTGCCCATCTCAGGCTTTCCGTCCATGCAGCTGGCGTTTTGTATTGAGCTACATGCACCGACTCAAGAGCTGCAGATTTGATTCCATGGGTTCCGTAAGCCACAGCATTTCTCACAGTTAGCAGAAATAAGGCCGAATAATCGGGCTGTATGTATCAATGTCATTTAAACTTCAGTCGTTTTGTACGGCACGATTGCAAAGTGTGATCATCGGATGGGTAGCTTTCGACAAGGAGCCGAGACACATTGAAAAGGTGTTTGGCAAATAGTGTTCCCTGACATAGCGTGACAAAACAGTCTTTTCTCTTTAAAATGTAGCAATGTATTTTTTTAATTATTACTAAAAATTCAGTCCTCGTTCGAGTGTGCTCAGAAGGCAAACAGTATATTGCAGGGAAGTCTTCGATCTTGCGTAACAACTGAGTAACCGTGCCACGGGGTTCGATCGCGTGTACTTATTACGTTTGTTTAGTTAATTGTTAGAAGATGTGCCAGAAATCTACGCACATATATGTATAACGGAATATTCGAAATCTTTTAGGAAGGTTTCATTTAAAGAAGGTCGCATCTCCACAGCCATGATGCTGCCTTACGGTTAAGTTAAGCCACGGCCGGGCTAGAAAGGCGTGCGAGCGTCTCTTTCCATTCCGGCCGTGGTTAAGCAATGTTCGAGATGAATAGAACCATAGAGGACCTGGCTTTACCACAGTGGTTCGGTGCCAGATCGAAAAAAAAAAAAAGTCACCTGCCGCCCTATTTACTTTAGGTGTATGGATATTGCCCGTAACTGTGGCGGCTACCAATCTTGAATGATAAGTTTTGGAGAGGTAGGACAGGCTTCCGTGACGTGGTTTGTACTCACTCTATGATCCACGTAGTCGTTAGTACGCTTTGCGTAAACAAGGGAGCGCGTACTGCACGGTGTTACCAGCGTCACCTGTACCTATATACCAATTCGAGGCTCGGTGCATGCGCAGCGTTGGTGACGAGGCTATTTCACCGTAGCGCGCACCGTGTTATCTGAGCGCACCTTCGTCGAAGGCGCTCACCGATGACGCGATGCGCACGATAGTAAAATAACCATACTGCAAACGAACTGCGCATGCGCGGAGCCTCGCGTTGTTATATGTAGGCGTCGCTGGTAACACCGTGCGGCTAACGTGCGGCACGCGGTCCCGTGTTTACGCTAAGTGTGCTCACGACTGAACAGTCGCCCAGCGTCACACATAGATTGCTGGCGAGCCATTCTGGTAGTCCTGGCCCCTAAGTGGTTGACTCGAAGCGTGGTAGCTTTCACGGCAGTGATTCTGCGAGTGGGAGTACTCCCATATCGCGTGGATACTAGGGCGGGTTACAAGTGGCTCTTCCTGCTAAGCCAACCGCCTCCTCGCTCGCACTCAAGTGCCTGTTTCTTTGAAAGAGTCGAATTCTCCGCGCATATATCTGACACGATCTGACAGAAGCGGCAACGCCGACCGCCTGTCATTGCTGCTGCGCAGTGTAGCCAGCGCCGCGTTTTGTAGCAGCGATGACAGACGGAGCGCCTGCGTCCTCGTCGAGGAAAAAAAAATGAAAAAAAATGCAACAATGCCATAAAGTGCAGTGCGTACAAAATACGACATTGAACAAAATTTTAAACTGCAAAATGCAAACACTGCAACACCAACTGCAACAATATTGCCGCGGCGGCCGCATTTCGATGGGTGCGAAATGCAGGGACACTCGTGTGCTTTGATTTGGGTCCACATTGAAAAATCCGAGGTGTCAAAAATTAATGGTCAACTACTTCAATTCAATACTTTCGTTTTTATTTTATATCAAAGTATTTTATTGTGATAGCAATTCTATGAACATTGGAGGTGCATTTTTGGCGTCGCCGTCATGTTCTGTATAAAGTCCAAATCGATAACATCGTCCCCCTAATCGTATGCACTACGTGCGAGTGAAAGCGAGCGAAGGCTGCAGACGTGCGCGGCTCAGAGACGACATGATGTCTCGACAGGTATCAGCAGATGGCTCATACCTTTATACGTGGTGTGCTCTCACCGCTCGCTTCGCGTTGAAGCAACAGACAGCATGAAAACCGCTTCGCTCACTGGAGCGGCCGTATTCTCTTTCGCCAGCGTTTTGTAGACTTACGCCAGATCGGATCCTAAAGGAGCTATAGCTGCTAGCCTTACATAGTATAACATTCCAATGTTGTTGCTATCGCACTAATTGCTTCGCCCTTGCACCGAAATTGTGGCATTTTCTTTTACATTTACTCTAGCAGCTGGTGTCCCTCGCAGAATATGTAGTACCTATAGAATCCGTCGGATACTGTTGTGAGCCCGACAAATGATAATGTGATAGCCATATGTTCAATGAAAAATAAAAACACATTTAATTAGTGCCGTGTCATAACAAAGCGCGAATCAAATAATGTCTAAATATACATATAAAGAACAAAAAGGCCGAAGTTTGGATGCGGCCATGGCTTTTAAGTTTTAAGGCATTAAAGAAAAAACTATTTCTGAGCTCTTACAACAGCGGTGTTTGTCTCTTTTTTTTTTGCCCTTAAACGAAATCCCGCGCCGTCGATCAGCTGCTTGTCGCGTTTTCCGCAAAATTTCGTTTATGAAATGAAAAAGTAAATATGCCTTCTCATTTCTGCGAGTTGCAGCATTCAGTTCTACTCGCCGATACGCATTGGGGCAGCGAACGAAGCAGTGTTCGCCTCAGATGAATTGCACACTTTATCAGTTTCTATTCGGCAGCACACGTAAATCATTTTCCCGTGTAGCTCCGCATTTACTGGCAAAGTTGAAGCGTGCACTTCAAAGAAGATTTTCTTTATGTATTTACTTTTTCTTCATTTTTTTGCTGCTTGTTGGCTAAACGTGACTTCCGTTCGGCCTGATGAAAACATGAGCTTGCAAAGACAAGATCAGTAATCCGATATGCGAAGTTGCACAAAAAGAAAAGGCTACAACTACAAGCACAATATATTTTGTGCCGGTTGACTCTTAAAGCAGATAACTGCATTTCTGTAGCAGCCCTTTTTTTCTGCAAAACGCGAGTTTAATACCATTTCATTTAGAAAAGCGATTTAGTGTCTCTTTTGTTAGGAGAGCAAATTTTGTTCCACGAAGAAATTTCATGCTTGAAGTCAACTAGCCAGCTAGCCAAATTAAATTAATAAATATCACAAGGTAAATGTAAAAGCCGCTATTCAAAAATTGTGGTCGCCTTTCTCATGCAGAGGAAGGAGGCTGTTTTATCTCACAGCATTCCGCTGTGAATGCCACACGAACAGTGCCACAGATGAAAACAGTACAACAGCGTGGGTTTTCGGCGAAGGCAATCTGAAAAACAAAGGGTGTTCGCCGAGTTTAGACTGATTATATGTATGTATGTATGTACGTATGTATGTATGTATGTATGTATGTATGTATGTATGTATGTATGTATGTATGTATGTATGTATGTATGTATGTATGTATGTATGTATGTATGTATGTATGTATGTATGTATGTGTGTATGTATGTATGTATGTATGTATGTATGTATGTATGTATGTATGTATGTATGTATGTATGTATGTATGTATGTACGTACGTACGTACGTACAGAGTCGTCCACTTCCATCTAAATACCGCGCCGTGCGGCCAGCGTAGAGTCACTGTATATGCTACCTTTAGGTAGCAGAGTTGCGCATAGGTCCGGCTAGCAACCACAGCTATGCGGTGAAGTCGCGCTTCGTTTTTGCAGGCGACATGCCTACCGTGTCGCCGATTAACCTGTCTGGCGTGTCGAGGACCGGCGATAAACATTGGCTGTGGATGGCTAGTGTTAATTCATTTCGCTGCAGCGGCGGCGTCGAGAAATAAAAAAAATTGGTCCAAGCGGCAGCTTCTCTGCAATGCATGGTTGCTAGCGGCGTTGGAAGGCAGGTGCGCAACTCTGCTACCTAAAAGTAGCATATACAGTAATTCTAGGCCAGCGTAAAGTCACTGGAACGGGAAAAGTACCGCTTTCTTTTTCTCTTTTGCCGCAGCGCCCTGTCGGCGGCTTCACCACATAAATGGGCCAGCTCGCTCGCCTCGCCAGTGTCTCCAGGCCGCCGACGCACGGCACTTTGAAGGGAGATTGTTTTTATAGCTTCAGAAAAGCGTGCAGGAACATTACAACATCCCGTATCGTTTTGACACTTCATTGCAAGCTTGTTGATGCATCGAAGAAGGCCTGGGTGCTGCGCTTTTGGGTGCAGCAACCGGCGGGAAACGGGCAAAGCCATCTTTGCTATTCCGAGTGGGGAAAAGGTTGCCATGCGACGGGCTGTGTGGCTGCATAGAATACGGCGCGAAAAATTTGTTCCCACGACTGATACCCGCATTTCTGAGGCAAGCGTTTCATTGAGAATTCGCAAATGTTGTTTCGGGTAATGTTGGCGTCTCTGCTGCACTAGTGCAGCTTGTTTCGCGTGGTTGCCGCAGAAGTTTCATGTACAATAACATTGTCGGGCAGCTTTTAATTATGTTTGGCGTAAAATTCACGCCTTTGAGCTCACATATCAGAGCGCCATGAAACCTGACTGCTACAGATTGGTATTGCGTGGCGTGACTGTTTGACGAACATACCAGTGTGTACCATGAAAATAATGGCACGCATGTA
The DNA here is from genome assembly GCF_013339695.2 of Rhipicephalus sanguineus. NCBI lineage: Eukaryota > Metazoa > Arthropoda > Arachnida > Ixodida > Ixodidae > Rhipicephalus > Rhipicephalus sanguineus. Next base: position 97,587,358 of record NC_051180.1, on the reverse strand, counting down.
ATGTAAGGCATCATTTACATACCATGCTCATGGTGCCCTCGAGGCCGGTTCGCTGGCTTGATATGCACCAAGATTGGAAGCGCGTGACGTGACTGTATAATTGTGCCTTTTGTGTCAATCCGGCAGATCTCACGCATTGTGGGAATCAATCTAATGCGAAGTAGCCAGCAATGAGCTGCATATATCGCCTTGTTCGTCTTTGAGGCAGATGAAGTCATTCATGTCATGACATCTAGTTCACTATATATCGCATGTTTGTCATGCATGCATGCATGTACAATCTGGTATATACAATGCATGACCTGTAATTTATGTTCGTCACACACCGATGTCATGCGATACCAAATTTGGTATACATCCTGTTAACAAAACGGCCGGAAGCGCACAAAAACAGTGTAATGTAAACAATGCCGTACATGTCATGCATGTCATGGTTTTCACGTTACCACCTGTCATTCATGTTCGTCATACAGTCACCTCGCGCTATACCAATTTTGGTGTATATTAAGCTACCGAACCGGCCGCGAGCGCACCATGAGCATGGCAATAAGTGATGCTGTACATGGCATGAAAGTCATGATTCTCATGTTACCACCTGTCACTAACGTTCGTCATACAGAAATACCTCGTCATATCAATTTTGGTATATATGCATTTCACTAAACGACCGCGAGCGCCCCGAGACCATGTCATGTAAATCATGTTTTACATGGCCTGTCTGTCATGATTTGCTCGTTTAGCCGAGTACTTATGTTCGTCATAAAACTCTTGTCACGCCATATCAATTTTGGTGTGTATCAAGCTGGCGAAGCGGCCGCAAGCGCACCATGAGCGTGGCATGTAAATCATGCCGTACATGGCGTACATGTCATTATTTTCATGTTACCACCTGTAGTTTATATTCACCATACAGTCATGTTATTCCACACCAAATTTGGTATACATCCCATTAACGAAACGGCCAGGTGAGCACATAGTGTGGGCGGCTAGACAGACAGACAGACAGACAGACAGACAGACAGACAGACAGACAGACAGACAGACAGACAGGCAGACAGACAGACAGACAGACAGAGACAGACAGACAGACAGACAGACAGATCGACAGATAGATAGCTAGATAGATTAGATAGATAGATAGATAGATAGATAGATAGATAGATAGATAGATAGATAGATAGATAGATAGATAGATAGATAGATAGATAGATAGATAGATAGACAGACAGACAGACAGACAGACAGACAGACAGACAGACAGACAGATAGATAGATAAGATAGATAGATAGATAGATAGATAGATAGATAGATAGATTAGATAGATAGATAGATAGATAGATAGATAGATAGATAGATAGATAGATAGATAGATAGATAGATAGATAGATAGATAGATAGATGATAGATAGATAGATAGATAGATAGATAGATAGATAGATAGATAGATAGATAGATAGATAGATAGATAGATAGATAGATAGATAGATAGATAGATAGATAGATAGATAGATAGATAGATAGATAGATAGATAGATAGATAGATAGATAGATAGATAGATAGATAGATAGATACTACGTTCAAACTCGCAGAAGTTCGTTAAAGGCCGTTTCACATGACGCAAAACAGAGCGATTTTGAGCCTGCGAATTCGCTCGCAGCGAAAAAAACGGCCGATCGCTCTCGCCGCAGCGGTCAGCGGCGAGCGACCAACATGTTGGAAATTTTTCGCTCTGTTCGCAGCGGCGGAGCGATTTTTCAGTCGAGACCAGTCGAAATTGCGCCAACCCGGCCGAGCCGTCGAAATTGCGCCAACGAGTTTGTTTTAGTTATGGCCGTTGTTGCGTATTCTCAATTGAACTTATGGTACATTCGACTGGTCGTTTTCGAGCGCTCCGCAGACGCTGAAAAAATTACGTAAAATAGCAACTAACCATTGCTACTAACATTATCAGGTCAAAATATAATCAGGAAGGAGAAAGATGACTTGCGTACCTATTTATTCTTGTTGGAGAGCTTTAAAACTGTTGAATTTAACACTTTTAAACAAAGTCAGAGCGCTCTCAAACGACCAGTCGAATGTACCATTAGATTGGAAAGTGTTTTTAAATGACAAAACACGCGTGCTCTTCGCGACAGGTGATAAAAAGTTAAGAATACCAAAACGCACAGATTGTTACATTACAATAAAAAATTATGCAGCGTCTGCCCCAAACAACGGCAGCAAGCAGCTTTGCGCGCCGCGCCAGTCGCAGAGCGAAAATCGCAGACCATTCGCAGTCCATGTGAAACGAAACCGCCATTATATAGCGGCGGTTGCGAACAGAGCGAACCGAGCGATTTTTTTTTCGCTGCAATCGCGGCCTGTGAAACAGCCTTAAGAAATGATTCGCATTTAATAAATGCCGACAGCCGAGCGCGTAAATGCCGCGCAGTTCGCATTTATTTATCGCGTTAGTACGCGTGCGTGCGCGTGTAGGCAAGTGAAAACTGCCGCTATTTCTTTCCTAATCAGTTAGCGAACAACGGTATGATTCATTCGGGGCTGCAAAAGCGCACGCAATGCGTAAAACATGCGTTACTCCGCGTGAAATCAACAACGCGCCGCCGCAGCTTCGGCCGCGCTGGACCAAATATGACAGCGGGCAGGACGGTCGCGGTACTTTTCCCGTTCCAGTGATTTAAGCCAGCGTAGAGTCACTGTATATGCTACCTTTATTTTAGCATATACAGTAACTCTAGGCCAGCGTAGAGTCACTGGAAAATGGCCAGCGTTCCGCGGAGCGCCTCCCGCGGGTGCTTGGGGAACTAGCGTGCAAGCGCAGTGACAGCTGTAGGGGGGGCCTTCGCCGCGTCGTCGCCTAAAGCGCGGTGGCTCCGCCGAATCGCGCTTGCTTTGCGCTGAAGCTAACTTCACTCTTGCTATGCGCACGCAAATCGAGAATCCGGCACGAGGAGCAAAGGCTGGACAGAACGAGGCACAGTCGCTGCACTTCTAGAGAACCGTGCTGGATCCTCGACTTCCGCGCGCATAGTAAGAGCGAAGTTGGCTTCACCGCTAAGCAAGCGCGATTCGATGGAGCCGCCTCGCTTTAGCAGACGACGCGGGGAAGGCTCCACCTACAGCTGCCACTCCACGACCGGGCTAGACCGCATACGCGCTTTCTAGCCCGGCCGTGGCCACTCTTGCGCGCTAGTTCCCCTAGCGCCCGCGAGAGGCGTCTCGCGGAGCGCTGTCCACGCGCATTGATTATTGTCTCATGACAGAAGGAATATATGACAAACTTAGAGAGATGAGAATAGACGAGGAAGGCATTAACAGCTTGGGTAGTGATCATAAACGCATAATATTACAAATGGGATACAAAACTGACAATAAGAACATAGAATCAAAGATTGACAGCTTGTATCTAAATGACAAACAAATAACAAATATAGCCGCAAGAGTCGAGGAAAAAGTAGACGAACTACCAGGCAAAGACTGGAAGTATAGTGAGCTGCTACATGTAATCACGAAAGAAATGGAAAAAGAGAAGAAAACTATTCGTTGGAAAGGAAAGAGAAAGCCAAAAAAATTGGTGGAACAAAGAAATCCGGGAGGCGATCGAGAAGCGACGTGAGGCATCACGGGAGCACAGACAGGCAAAAAAGGAGAAGCGGCCACAGGACGAAGTCAACCAAATATGGGAAATATATTTAGAGCAAAAATCCATTGTGCAGAAATTAGTCGAGGCAAAAATTAAAGGTGAAAGTGAACGCTGGATGACAGAGATTCGCGAAAAGAAGAAGGCCGCGCATAGGATATTTTGGAGCCACCTAAAAGCGCTGGGTAGGAAGTCTGTCACAATGCAACAACGTTTGGTAGATGAAGGAGGAAATCAATTGGAAGGGTATGAAGCGCTAGGTTACATCCGAAAGATAACAGCCGATTCGTTTAAAAAGGTCGCCCAGGGGATTCCCCCGTTGAGTAAAAGTACGCAAAGGAGTGCAACCGAGGAAGATGTAGTACTAGAGGATTTCAGTTGGAAGAAGGCCGAAGGAAAAATTCCTAAGCGCACTACTCCGGGCTTAGATGGGGTTCCCGTCAGCCTCATTAACGAACTCGGACATAACACTAAAGAAGCACTGCTGAAAGCCGTAGAAAAGTGCTTACAGGAGAGGGAAATACCAGACAGTTGGCGAAAAAGTAGAATGAACTTAATCTATAAAGGCAAGGGAGAAAAGGATAACATTCGCTCGTATAGACCGCTAACCACTTACATCGGTGCTATACAGGTTGGCGATGCAGGCAGTAAAATTAAAAATAGAAGCGTGGGTAGAACAAAATGATATTTTGGGAGAACTTCAGAATGGATTTCGAATCGACAGGCGGTTAGACGATAATCTGTTTGTTCTTACCCAGTGTATAGAAGTAGCAAAAATAGAAAACAGGCCCTTGTACGTAGCTTATCTTGATATCACCGGGGCGTATGACAACGTTAATCAGGAAATTTTGTGCGATATATTGAAAGAAGTGGGCATAGGGGACGACTGTATTCAGCTTTTGAGGGAAATATACCGAGAAAATACAGTTTGTATAGAATGGGAAGGAATAAGTAGCAAGGACAGCGTTGAAATTAGCAAGGGGCTGAGACAGGGATGTCCTTTATCCCCGCTGTTATTCATGCTGTACATGGTGAGGATGGAAAAAGCGCTAGAAGGTAGCAACATTGGATTTAATTTGTCACACAAACAGGTCGGCACGATGGTTGAGCAGAAGCTCCCAGGTCTATTTTATGCTGATGATATTGTCTTATTTGCGGACAGTCAAGATGATATACAGCGACTGGCAGCTATATGCGGAAGGGAATGTGAGGCTCTAGGACTAGGATTTAGTGCAACAAAATGTGGATTGATGGTATTCAATGATCACGAAGACCATGCGGTCATAATACAGGGCCAAAAAATACCCAGGGTAAGCGAGTACAAGTACCTCGGAGTATGGGTAAATGAGGGGGACAGATATATGGAGGTACAAGAGAAAGCATCGGTAGCAAAGGGAAAGAGGAATGCTGCAATTATGAAGCACGGAGCTTTATGGGGATACAATAAGTACGAGGTGCTTCGAGGGCTGTGGAAGGGTGTGATGGTTCCGGGCCTTACATTTGGGAACTCAGTGGTGTGATGAAGTCAGAGGTACAATCAGGAATGGATGTAAATCAAAGGACGGTGGGCCGCCTCGCGTTGGGCGCTCACGGGAAGACGACAAATGAGGCTGTAAAGGGTGATATGGGATGGACAGGCTTTGAAGTGAGGGAAGCTCAGAGCAAAATGAGATTCGAAGAGAGACTGAGGAAAATGAAGAAGAGTAGATGGGCAGAGAAGGTTTTCAGGTATTTGTATAGAAAAAGCGTTGACACGCAGTGGAGAAAAAGAACTAGGAGGCTCACCAGTAAGTATACGGCTAGCAGTGCGGGCGATATGGCAACAAGGAGCATTAAGCGGAAGGTCAGAGAGGCGGAGAGGACTTATTGGATGGCAGCGATGGAAAAGAAGCCGGCTCTGAGTAACTACCGAAAGGGAAAAAACGAAATAAGGAGGGAAAGGTTTTATGATAATTCAAGGGGAAGCGCTTTGCTGTTTGAAGCAAGGGCGGGCTGCCTTAGGACGCGTAGTTATAAAGTGATATTCAGTAACGAAGAAGAACAATGTACTTGCTGCGGGGGAACTAAGGAAACGATGGGACATGTACTGATTGAACGTGGCGATATTCACCCAGGTATACGTGTGGGCACGAGTCTACATGAGGCTTTGGGTTTTAGGGACAACAATGGAAGGCTGAACACGTCCGCGGTAGAAATAAGTAAGAGACGGTTAGAGTATTGGTGGCAGAAAAGTAGAGATAAAGTACAAAAATAAATAATGGGCGAAAATAAGGTCATTCTGCCTTAAGAGGCAGAGAGATGGACCGTGAATTTATATATTTTTTTTGGTAAAATAACATAGATTTAATCAGTGTAGATAAGGTATTAAGCCAACTTGAAACAAGAAAGTTTTTTTTTTTTTTCTTCGAACCTGGTGGCAGAGATGTCACCGCCCCGTTATAAAGGGGATGCTCATAGCATCCATCCATTCATCCACGCGGCGCGGTGTTTAAGGTGGAAGTGGACGACTCTGTACGTTCGTACGTACGTACATACATAGATCACATCTTTATTTCCTCGTCATCCCCACGCTTAATAATTTTCGAAAGTAATGCCAGCGATATCCTGTACATCTCTCGTTTGCAAGAGACGCCTTCACCATAATGTCAGGTTCGTCTTACCCGTACCATTTCTTCGTAGTTGTCCTCGTCTATCAGTCGCGTTGTTATCATCAAATCATGTAGAACCACGTAACCAAATGCTTGACGTTACGAATCACGCTAGTTTTCTACAGAACGCTTGACTAACGAAGTTCAGAACGCTGACAAATATAAGTTTAAAAGAAATGACGTTTCGGCTTCCACACGGAAGCCTTGTTCACAAACTGATTGTGAACAAGGCTTCTTTCTGTATACGGATAGCAGAACGCTGTCAAGCGCACAAAAACAAGGCCAGATGGAGGCGATGACAAGACAAGCACATTTTGTGGTAGGTTTAGGTGTGCGTTATTGAAACCCGGATGGTCGAAATTAATCCTTAGTTCCACTATACGGCGTGCCTCGTTATCATATCGTGGTTTTGGCATGTAAGCCCAGAAATTATTATTAATAAAATTTTCGCTCGATCAAGTGTTAGTGCTAGCACATATTAGCAGCGACGCCTCAGGAAATAGCTTCGTGGGGCGGGTTGTGGTGCACGAATCAGTGATAGGTCAGTTCTATTAGAGCAGGAGGAGCATATAGGAAAGGTAAGGAGTGATACTAGAAAACATAATAATTAAAGTGTCAGGCGCGAGATGTGAAAGAAGAGAAAGCAAAGCCATAGTTCTGTTCAGTTGGAAAAAACGTATGGGAATTCGAATGGATGAAACTTAAAGGCAGAGATGGGTGGATTTTGCGCGCACCCCGTAAATGAATGGAGTGGTGGCTGGATTGATCTCCATATGAAGAGCTGTCAGCTATCCTACGGAAATGTTCCTTTATTGTTCCCGTCTTCATTTCATTTTCATCTCTCTTTTTGACAGAATTAAGAATACTGCCGTTATATAGTTCAGTTTATTTGTACTAAATTGGGGCAAAATATGAGAGTACTCGTGCAAGAAAAGCGTCAAACACCTGCTAAACGGAAGTTGCGTTCATCTGAAAGCTCGTTAAACTAACAACGTTGTGTTATCCGTAACCCGCAGCTTCCGTAGTCTTGGATGAAGAAGCTTAAACTTATGCTGCATTATGATCGCATCGCATTGATATCCGTGAGGCAATTTTTCACGCAGAAAAATTCGCTGAGCACTACGAGCGAGGATGTACCCATGTCCGGCCTTCGCGGCTCTCGGCAGAAACAATACCGACGGATAGCGATACGCTGATGGGTGTTGAAACCAGATGCAGTATTCTCAAAAGATCGCTTTCAGCGTCATCACGTGCTCCTCCCCCTAGCCCTCCTGCAGAATGCCTGTCGCTCCGACGTGACGTCATGTCGAAGTGAAAGCACACGCAAAAGAGATCTACATGTGCGGCAGCCCCGGAAAGCACTGTCATTCTCAGTAACTTCTCGAAATTCTTACGCGTTTCAGCCGAGGCTATCGGTTCGTTATCGACGTCTGCACACGTTGCTTAACTGATAAGCTCTGCGCGGCAGCTGGCCTTGTGGTATCTGCCGCTTATCTTGACGCAACCTCGCCTTTTGTTTTTTTGACAAAGCCCGTGAAGAGGCATTCCGGGGATGGGAAAGCTCACGCCGCGACGTGCTCCTGCTGTCCGGTGCAGATATATATCGAGAGATTTCGATAAGGATCGCAGCCACTCACTGTCGCAACGAAGAAAACACGTGCAGTCTATAGGCATGTGGCGGGGCGTTTTCTCCTTTTACTCGTGGCGTTCTCGTTAATCTCTTAATTGCCCGAGCCCGGCGTTGTGTAGGAGGGGGACGGCTTTCCCGTGATAACTCATTCGGGTGTATTCTTTTGTTTCCATTCGGGCGCTGCGCTTTTACGCGGCATCGCATGTCTCTCTGCTGTGTGCGCGCACTTGCCGAACGCGAACGGAGGCGTGCACTCCGCGGTTGTGTCTCGCACGGCATGACGTGAGGCCTGTAACCACGTGCCCGATCGGATTGCCAGCGCAGCAAGAGCGCGCGCCGAGCTCTTGCTTTGCGGCTTCCCCGTAGCGAAAGCAAGGACTGACGTCGACGGCCGGCTCGAAGCCTCGTGACTGGAGTTGATCCACAAAGCCCGCGAGCGACGTGAGTCAAGGCAATGCTAATGGCCTGCCTTTTCTTTCATCTATCATATTGTTCGTACATCAAATCCTCCTCCGGCATTTTGTTATAGTTTGTCGGAAAGCTGCGCCGCGACTTCTGAGTCAGTGCCTGTAGAATTTAGTGCCGGGGACCCCTAGCCGTTGCCCGCCGCGGTGAAACAGTGGTTACGGTGCTCGGCATGCTGACCCGATGGTCGCGGGTGCGATCCCTGCTGCGGTAGTCGCATTTTCATGGAGGCGAAATGCCTGAGGGCCGTGTACGGCGCTATGTCAGTGCGCTTCAAAGAACACCAGATGGTCGACATTTCCGGAGCCCTTCACTACGGCGTGCTTCATAATGATATTGTGGTTTTGGAACGTAAAACCCCAGATGTTATTATTATCATTACACCTAGCCGTTGGGTCCGCGCGTTCTTGTGATCACCCCGCTCTCTTCGACAGCCGCACCGAAAAAGAGCGCAAAGGGACGCAAGGGCTCGCGGATGCAAGCACCTTGCGGGGCCCCGCATTCAAACTTTCTGATGTCGCTGATGAACGACACCGTTCTGAAATATACAAAGTTTTCCAGCAAAATGCAGCCTAGGTTAAAGGAAAGACGAATGAAAACGCGTAAAATATGCGTTTATTCTACGTGCAATGGTGCCTGTTTATCTGTCCACTTTCGCCTACAGCACTATGTCCGTGCTTCAGTGGTTTGGTTAAGCAGAAAAATTAAATGAAAAATAAAACAAACATTACGTTGACTGACATTAGTTGGGACACCCTATAAATTGTGCTATGGGAGTCATCGAAGATTAGCCGGCACACTGTACACGTGAACGCACACTCGCGCTTGTACAAGAGGGCATGTGCGGACAACGCACTGTCTGTAATTTACCCGCTCTTGTAAATACCGCCGTGTACAAGAAGTGATATGTCCTCTATGCTGTCGTGGTCAGCCAGTACAGCATTTCCGTGACCACGTATCTGATACTGTTCCGCAGCGCTGGCCAAGGGGAATGGCGAAGTTCACATTACCGTCTCCAAAAAGTGTTCCAGGGACGGAAATATGAATTTTGTATTTTCACGTGGCAGACATTGTCTGGCGGCTTGAAAACTTTCTCTCCAACGGAAGCTTCATTTCTGCGAAATGTTTTTCTAAAAACACTTGATAGTTCGCAAATGGCAAACTTTTCAATCCCACGAAAAGCACCGATAACGCCAATTATCAAAGATGTTTTTAACAACACTGTAGAATCGTGTCACACGTTTATTGGATTGGAAAAACTTTATTTACGTCCTGCAGGACGCGCACGTTTATTCTAGATACATTATTCTGAATCCTGTCACGAATTTCAGTTTGCTAAAACGCTTGAAAGGATACAGAATAGTGGATCCAGGTCCCTTGATCTGACGCTAAGGAGATCACAGGCGAGAGCCTGTGCTCTGCGTGGCATTCTTAAATCGCCTCATCTCGGTGTACGTCGACTCATACTTTACTCACTCGATTCATTCTTGATTCACCCTTGATTCACTCTTAATTCGCATGATTTGCTTTATTGTATGGCTATTCACTCTTGATTTGCATTAATGCAAGCTGATTCACTCCTGATTCACTTTGATCGATGTTGATCTACACTTAGGCCACTTGATTCACTTTTGATTCACACTTAAGTCGCTTGATTACTTCTTGCTTCTCACTTAGTTCACTTGATTCGTTTATTGTACGTTGTTTCACTCCTAAATCAATTTAATGGATCTTGATTACACATACGTCACTTGATTGACACCTAATTCACTTGACTCGCTTTATTGTAGGTTGATTAACTCTTGATTTGCATTAATGTCCGTTGGTCCGCTCCGGATTCACTTGAATGGATCATGATTCGCACTTAGGTCAATTTTGATTCACACTTAATTAACTTGATTCGTTTATTGTACGTTGATTAACTCTTGATATGCATTGATGTCCACTCGTTCACTGCTGATTTAATTTAATGGATGTTGATTCACACTTAAGTCACTTGATTTACTTTTGATTCACGCTTAACACGCCTCATTAATTCTGAATTCACACATAATTCACTTGATTCGCTTTATTGTACGTTGATTCACCCTTGATTTGCATTAACGTCCGCTGATTCAATTTCATGAATGTTAATAATGATATCTATTGTTTTGCGTGCCAAAACCACAATATGGTTGACATACGCCGTAGTGGAGGGCTCCGGAAATTTCGACCATGCGGTGTTCTTTGACGTGTACTGACATCGCACAGTACACGGGCCTCCATCATTTCGCCTCCATCGAAATGCGGCCACGGCTGCCTGGATTGCACCCGTGACACTTTCATGGATGTTGATTCACACTTAAGTCGCTTGATTCACTCTGTATTCACACTTAATACGTTACTTGGTTCACCATTTATTCACAATAAATCGCTTGATTCGGCCTTGACTGACATTTATTTTTGAGTCGTTGGCCACCATGGTGGCACAGTGGTTACGGCGCTTACCTTCTGACTCGAAAGGCGTGGATCCAATCCCGGCCTCGGCAGACACATTTCGACGGTGGCGAAATGCTAAAGGCCCGTGTACTGTGCGATGGCAGTGCTCGTTACAGAACACCAGGTGGTGGAAATTTCCGACGCCATCCATTACGGCGTGCCTCGTAATCACATCGTGGTTTTGGCATGTAAAACTCCAGACATTATTATGATAACTTGATTCACTCTGGACTCAATTTAATGTACGTTGACTCACTCTTGATTCACATTGACGTACGTTGATTCACTTTAAATTTACTCTCAATTCACTTTGCGTTTCCGCCCCGCCACGGTGGTCTAGTGGTTATGGCACTCGACTGCTGACCCGAAGGTCGCGGGATCGAATCCCGGCCGCGGCGGCTGCATTTTCGGTGGAGGCGAAAATGTTTGAGGCCCGTGTACTTAGATTTAGGTGCACGTTAAAGAATCCCAGGTGGTCGAAATTTCCGGAGCCCTCCACTACGGCGTCTCTCATAATCATATGGTGGTTTTGGGACGTTAAACCCCAGATATTATTATTATTATACTTTGCGTTTCCTTCTTCAGTTTGTGTACTCCTAGTTATATTGCATCACTGTATCTGAATCTAGCATCACGATACTTTGGGTACCTCCAGCCCCTCCGTCTACATACGAAAGAGAAAAAGCGCTCGGAGTCTGCGATAACTTCCCGTAACGCCGCTTATACTTGACGGGGGCGAAAACTTTTTGAGAGGCAACAGAGTGTAATAGTAAGCTGAATTAGTTTGACAACTTAGAGGTGTTATTCAGGGCCCCTTTCATCACAACTAATTGAACCGTTAAGGCTGCTAGTGAGAATGCGACCAGAGCCTTTAGAGATTGCACCTGCCCGTGATGCATTAGCAGTTTTGCCAAATACGCACCAGCACTTTTACCAGGATTACGTATACTTCACCTGTAAAACGTGACGAATTTTACTGTCTAGTGGCTGATAAAGGCATCTCTATATTAATGTTCTGTTACTCCCACTGCTAGGAAACTGGAGGAGTCACGTCCCCTGTTAATGTGTGGCACTCTACATTGTGCTCTGGCACCTAAGACAATGGTTCCCTGGCAAGTGACCTAACTTATATTTACTTGCTTTCAAAGTGCCATCTAGACAATCTAGCCTGACCTAATATTTCGCTCTGACGTCCCTTCAAGTAAATGTTATCTCTGTGCACATATTTTGCTGCGCGGGAATTCAGAGACGCCTTACACATGGTGCCTGTGTCTGGCGGAGCATAGCCTTAGTTGCTTTTGCGCCGCTAAGGCCAACACAGCTAACTAACTAGCCCTACATGATGCGTTCGCAACTGCTGACTTTGTCAGTGCAGGGTCGTCAAGAGATGGAGGAGGACACGCGGGCGCTGACCGCCTCCGGTGGCCGGTCTCCATGGCGCGCTCGTCTTGTGCTGTCCGTGTGCTGCGCCTGCATGAGCGGGGCGTCTTTCGGTCTCACGCTCAGCTACTCGTCGCCGGCGCTTCCCGACATCCGGCGGCGCATGCCGTTCAGCGACAGCCAGGGCGATTGGTTCGGCTCCCTGGTCACACTCGGGGCGCTCTTCGGTGGACTCGTCGGAGGTAAGCGTCTATACTGCACTTTACCTTGTATAACCGAAGCGCAAAAAGGACAAGGATAAGAAAGTGCACAACACGAACGCTTTTGTTGTGCGCTTTCTTGTCCTTGTCCTTTTTTGCGCTTCTGTTATACAAGAACAAATCAGTACCAAACTTTCTGTTTTGCTGCACTTTACCCTCACGTATCCACGAACCCGGGTTTCCTGGTTGGCATCCTAATGAAACCACGAAACAATGATGACAAGGAAGGTACAAGGGGCATTGCTTTTGTTTGAAGTGTAGTATAGTAATTATGAATTAACTGAAAAATAATTAAAGTGGATGAAAAAATTAACTTGCTGCGGGCAGGTACCGAACCCTGGAAGTTACCTGAACGTTACCCCTGGAAGGTTCGGTCCCTGCCTGCGGCAAGCTGATTTTTCATCCACTTTAATTACTTTGCAGCTATTTCATACTTACTACAATACAGTTAAAACATAGGAGTAATGTCCCTTATATCTTCCTTGTCATCATTGTTTCGTGGTTTCTTTAGGTTGTGTCTAACAAAAAGGAATGGGGCCTCAATCAATCCCACCTCCTTTGTGTGGCATACTGTGTCTGCGCGATGCCTGCCCAGTTAGTCCACAGTGCATGGGAGCAGGGACGGATACAGGATTGTTCGGGGTGGGGTGGGAGGAGCAGAGTCAGCTTACGGGAAGTCCCCTTCTTGGGGGTACTCTTCTTGATTGGTCCTCCTCTTAGATGTATGCATCCCAAAATCAAGTGGGGGGTCAGGGCATTACACGTGTAGACACGCATTATAAGGAGCGACGGCGAACAGCCGACGTTAACCCTGGAACTCCCCGCCCTCCTATCTTACTACGCTTAATCACTACGCGTGTGCAATCTCCATTTTATTTACAACGTTGGACAGCCGCGCGGGTCGTTTTTCAACAAGTCCAATATTTCATCTTCTGTGTGTCGTTATGTTGACTGTTTGTCTCCACCATCTTACGTTAGGCTTTAGTCCCGTCTGTGTCCCTACAATATTCTGTCGTCTGGTTGCATTCTTCGTCACCGTATATTTACCGCTGCTCGAGAACGCTGCAGTACGCGAGAACAGCGATAAGGAGGAGCGTCGACCATCAATGCGCCTGAACTGTGCCACCTTGAATGAGCCCCGAAATTCACATCGCGCTGGCGCTTCGGTATTGCTAAACATAGATGAACTGGGCTGGTGTCCCCACGGTAACGTCACTAGTGCCACTGGTATATGAAACACTTAAAGAAAATGCAGGAGCCCTTGCCCTTTCGGGAAAATGGGGGCAGGAGAAGCGTGGCGTGTGCGTACCTCACTTTCTTTTTTTCTTTCTTTCTTTCTTTCTTTCTTTCTTTCTTTCTTTCTTTCTTTCTTTCTTTCTTACATTGCGCTATGCCCCCCCCCCCCCCCCCCTAGTTGTTTACTTCCTGCATGCCGCGGGCATTGCACCTTCACCCACGTGCTATAGCAGCGCGACACTTCGGTTGCTACAGGCAACAACTACGGTCATGCGTTCATATACAGGCAATAATGAAACGTGGCAACGTGAAAGGAAAAGTCACTTTGATAAAATATCAGATTGCCATATAAAATAATTGGCCGCGTATCTGCGTGCTTCGCTGCAAATGTCGTGTAAAGACGATAGAAGAGGCGCTGTGTGAGATATGGACGCCATCTGGCAATACGTCGGGAAACATGAGTGCTGTGTTGCGTGCTGGTAGTCCCGGCGCAGCAGCAGGCGAAGACCGGCGGTGACCAACGCGACCGGCGGGGACGCCAGCCAGCCCGAAAACGCGGTTTGGCGCAAAGCGCTGAAGCAGAGAAACGTCCGCACTCAACGAGTACTCTCCACACACTCTTTTATTTACACGTCGCCTGGGTAAAACAGGAACGCCAGAGCGGCGCTCACAACCGGCAGCCTGAAGGCCGCCCACAACGCTGCTTTTTCATTTCTTAAATATTTTTTTTCACCTTCTTGGCCTTCTCAAAACTAAAGTTTTTCAACACCAACCCATGGCATTCGTACAGTGCAATACAGAACCGAAACCGAAACACAACAATGAGCTCGTGCGAAGGGCACGGAGGAAGGCAAATTTCAGCGCAGTCGCATTTTCAGCTTTGTTGAAACAGCGCTCACTAGACGACGACGAAGTAAAAGAAGGCACAGGACAGGCAGCGCCTGTCCTGTGCCTTCTTTTACTTCGTCGTCGTCTAGTGAGCGCTGTTTCAACAAAGATGAACGCATACCAACTCGCTCAAGCTTCCATTCTTATGCATTTTCAGCGCAGCTTAAGAAACTAGGATCCTTAAAATTACGTATGTATGCATTTTCTATTAAAGGAACACGCCACCTAATACTTACCTAGTGATGTTGCACCTCAGATATGCATGATATTTACTTTTTGATCGACAACGTTCACAAGTATGAACAGCCGAACCAGTTCAAGACGGCTGGCCCTTGGGCAAGTGGTTCAACTTTGGCCGAGTGGCTGAAACGAGGGACGTGCCGACAAACAGAAAGACAGAAAGACAGACCAAAATTTCTGCGTTTAAGTTCCCCAAGAAAGACTATCGTCTTTAAAACGGCTGATCGCTGACAAGCCCACGAACGAGAGAGCATCGGTTATTGGAACACGGCGCATACAAATACACATGTGACCGGCGCACTTTCAAGATCCGCGTTTCTGTACACTCGTTCGATTTTTCGCGTACTATGCCACCGCCACCGAAATCTGTAACTCATAACAAGCTTCGCGTGGAAATTTGTCTGTGCAGTGTAGCGTGGTGGGTTGGCCCTTCGCCACTATCTCGTACTTATCCGCGTGAAATAAACGGCATCATTTCGTGGAGATGTAAGGGACGGTCTGCGTTCTGATAAAGAAAGGTGCTAAACGAAATGTGGCCAGCACACTCCCGCCTTTAACGCATGAGCCGTCCGCATACCTAAGTGACGCAGATCACATGACGCACGCCGAATTTAAATAATAATATCCCGGGTTTAATGTGCCAAAAGACCCCTTTAGGACCCCTGTAACGGTCTGTCTGAGGGCTATAACAATATGCTGAAACAAAATAAACAGCACGATATGATACACCGTAGTGGAGCGCTCCGGAAATTTCGACCATGTGGTGTTCTTTAACGTGCACTGACATCGCACAGTACACGGGCCTTTAGCATTTCGCCTCCATCGAAATGCGACCGCCGTGGCCGGGATCGAACCCGCGACCTTCGGGGCAGAAGCCGAGCACCGTAACCGCTATAACACCGTGGCGAACCGCGCCGAATTATGACATATAGTCGATTACAACGTGAGAATAAAGACAAGCTCCACCCACTGCCATCACTGTTTTCACCCAGACACCACTTGCATAGACGCTCCACCCAATCACATTTGGTACTTTCCGTGGCGTCAAGCACTTTTCGCGTGCTGCAGCTGGTTCCTTTCCCATACAGACACGTCGTGTTCGTGTCATTAATTCGAAAACTTGAACGTCCTGGCAAAATTTCCTCGGAGATTCTGACATGATTGCTTAGGCAAAGGTGATATTTTAGGTAGGAACGACAAACCTTTAGTTTCAGGTATGCGTGGTATTTCCATTAGCGCAGGAAATGGAATAAGGAGTAGCACAGGAAAAGAACGCATAGAAAAGAATAGCACAGGAAAAGAGAGACCAGCTTGCACGACGGTGATCGACAAACGTGCCGCTGTTTAGGAGGCGGAGCTTGTATTTATTCTTAACCGACTAGTATAGTGTAAATGTCCTGGAGGATGTCGCAGCTTGAGGTTCGGTCACGGTGTTAGCAAGGTCCTTTATAATATTTTTAAAGGACCCTGGTGTTAGTAACATTGTATGCTTCGTCGAAGTACGATTAAGCGAACGAGACATTCCTACGGTGAACCGTGCATGCTTTGAAATTTGTGGTGGTGCCGGTATGCCTTAATTTCTTCCTCGTTACTCGCAGGTCAGCTTCTGAATAGGCTTGGCCGCAAGGACACCATCATTTTCTCGTCGCTTGGTTTCGCGATCGGCTTCCTGTTGATCGAGGCGTCGCCGCTACCGATCGTCATGTTCCTGGGCCGTTTCCTGACGGGCGTGTCCACGGGCATCACCGCGGTGGCGCTGCCCGTCTTCGTCTCGGAGGTGAGCCCGCCCCAGATACGCGGCGTGCTCAACACCATGTGCACCATCGCCATCACCTCGGGCGTGCTGCTCGCCTACGTGCTGGGCAAGTGGCTCGACTACCAGTGGCTCGCCACCGCCTGCATCGTGCCCGCGCTGGTGGTGGTCATCTCGATGCCTTTCGTGGCGGACTCGCCCAGGTGGCTGATCCATGCCGGACGCTCCGAGGAAGCCCTCCAGGTGTGCGCCCGCTGCTTCACTGGCCATCGCGAGGGCTGTAAGCCCGAGTTAGCTCTTCGTGTAGAAGGAAGGAAAAGGGGTATTCAGACGGGGGAGGAATGCTCGGGGGAGACGGGGGGGTTGCGGATCACGTGACCGCGACGTCACGGATTAGCGAGTGGGCGTGACCCCCCCGCGCCTCCTTGGAGGAGACGGGGACGTTTTCCCCGAAAGGACAAACAATCCCCCGGCGGTGGGGGATGTGGCGGAATTTCTGGCTCTTGTTTGGCCACATTGTTGCACTTGCTCCTGCAGAGAGCGGGAGTGGGTGTCCAGTCTGCAGTTGGGGTCATCTGTAGCTGGGGTCATCGTCGTCAGCAGCTGGTGAAACGGGCGGTACAAGCCACAGGAGTAGTCTGGTAACACTGGTCTCCCCCTCCGTTCGCCCCGTCCGTGTGAGTGGGGGGCATTTGTGGCGACTTCTCCTCGCGAGTTGACGTCACTAGGCTCCGCCTTTACCCCCCGAGCATTTCTCCCCCGT
Organism: Rhipicephalus sanguineus; assembly: GCF_013339695.2. NCBI lineage: Eukaryota > Metazoa > Arthropoda > Arachnida > Ixodida > Ixodidae > Rhipicephalus > Rhipicephalus sanguineus. Next base: position 97,569,975 of record NC_051180.1, on the reverse strand, counting down.
CTGAATACGGAAAGACAGGGATGTTAACCAGTTTGGCATAACCGGTATGCTACCCGTTTCCGTTAGGGAACTAATGCAGAACAGTAGCCATGATTCTTATTAGGAGGTGCTGAGTAAGGCAAAAACTGTGGGGTCATTTCTCACAAAATGTTCAAAATGTTCCTGACGGTTCTCTCTCTCTTTTTTTTAATACGATACAGGCTTGTCCTTAAGGCAGAAACGCTTGCGTGTATGTATTATTTGTTCCGATACGTAGGTACCTCTAATAGATTTCACCAGCACATTTATTTGTCCACTGTGTGTCGGCATAAAGGCGGGAAATCTTAAAGCGACATATATACGCGAAAGGCAGGGTGATTAATCAGGCATACCCCGCTTTTTCTACCCTTCAAAGGGAAAGGGTACTGAATTATGAGTAGGAGAGAAGCTTGTACTTCGCATGCGCACAAGGACGCGTTCAACGTCCAGTGCGTCGCAGGCGTTTGGGTATACCTGAGCGTCCGAAGAACTATACGGCTGCTGTTGAACATCTCATAGCTTGGCGCACGGGAACTGTCGAAGATTCTGTGGCTGACGTTTAAGATCTCGCGCCCAACAGTAAAATCACATCTCCTGTGCAGCGACGAAACAAGCAGTGGTACCTAAAAGAATACATTACGAGAAAGTTCTTTAATCGATTTCTGATTTCTTTGGATGAAGTGGGAAATGTCGATTACTATATTTTGTCACTTCAGACCAGTATGTTATATTATTGTATCTCTACCTCCAATACATTTTTAACGCGAAGGCCTTATATGTCCTATGCGAACGTTACTTTGAACGAAAAGCCGGCATGAGCGAAATGAGGCAAAAGATATCACGGGACCGCGCGAGTGTCGCGTTGACTATCATTGCGCTGTTCGCGTGGCAAAAAAAGAAAAAAATAACAACACCGCCCAAGCGATCCCTACACGTGGTTAACCAGCTAAAACGTGCGGCCGCGCTGTAAATTACGAGCTAGAACTTATCGAAGTGTTGTAGCTCTTGATTTATGTATCGACAAATTTAAGAGATGCGTGTTTCAAAGGTTACGTTTGGTGACGTCAGCTTATAGGATTATTGAGAACACTTGAAGGATTTTGTGGTTAGCGATTCATGCTGCGGCGGGTATCTAGCGACGTAAAGGCTGATAAAACCTGAAGAGAAGCAGGTGAGAGTGAGAGGCAAAGGAAAGGCGGGGAGGTTAACCAGGTTGCATCTGGTTTGCTACCCTACACGGAGGGAGACCCTTCGAGGTAGCGTATGCTAGCATCCACGGACTCACGGACCGCCACATTTTCCCAACCCCTATGCAGTGAGTGAGTGCGAACTTTATTGAGGTCCTGAGGAGAAAGAAAGCAGTGCCGAAGGCCCCGCCAATCAATCCGGCGGCTCCACCCAGGTCGTGGCCGGTAGACAGAGTCCTTCGGCAACGGCCCAGGTCCTCTGGACAGCCTTGAGCTGAGCGAGGAGCTCCGTGCTTCGAAGCGCTGAGTTCCATGAGGACTGGTCAGAAAAGTCTGTGCCCGCGTTGGCAGTGCACAGCCAGAGCATGTGTTCGAAATTGTTATATTCGTGGCCACAGTGTGAGCATACAGTAGGAAAGTCAGGATTCATCCTCCTTAGTGTCGTTGGTGTGATGTATGTTCGAGTCTGCAACTGTTTGTAAGTGATTGCTTGTGCTCTGCAATTGTTGAGCTTTGTGTGAGGAGGAGGATACAGCTTGATGCAAAAAGGCGGCGCTCCTCTAAACCGTCGCTCGAGGCGCGCGAGCTGCACGTTCACTTCGTCCTTGCGACGTTTGCGCGGTATATACTGCACGGTAAAACAGCCACCCCAGATGGTTTCGCCTTCGAGTTATCAGGCAAATGCATAAAGAACCCTGCGAGTTTTTGATTGCCTATCTTCGTGCGATAGAAATCGCAGTCACCGGCTCTCGCGAAGTATTTCGACCACCGAAGCTGCTTTCTAACGTCGCGGGTTCGTTCGCCTCTTGTTTCGCGCGTGCAGGCGTTGAAGTTCTACGAAGGCGAGGACAGGGCTCGTGAGGAGTTCGAGAGCCTGCAGGCGGCGGGTACCGCTGACGAGAGGTTCTCACTGGCCGAATTCAAGCTTCCGTACGTCTACAAGCCGTTCCTGTGCGTCTTGCTCGGCATGTTCCTCCAGCAGTTCTCGGGCATCAGCATCATGCTGTTGTACACGCAAGACATCTTCGAGTCTGCCGGCTCGACCATCGAGTCCACCGACTGCACAATAATCGTCGGAGTTGTCCAAGTGGCCAGCGGCTTCCTGGCCACGCTGGCCATTGACCGCTTGGGTCGCAAAATACTGCTGCTCGTGTCTTGCTTCCTGTCCTCCATCAGCCTCGTCCTTCTTGGAATTTCCTACCATTTCAAGGACACTCAGGTACGTGTTGCTTGTTCTAAGGTATTAAATGTATTGTGAGAAAACGCAGCGCTGCTCTGGCTGCGTTAATAGACGCTTTATTGTACACGCTATGCACAGTGCCTCATTGTTCATGCCTCATAAACACACCTCCGGTGTCCGCTACGTTGGCACTTCTGATGTAGCTATCTCCATGCGAGTGTCCAGGGGGTCTGTTTTTCTCCTCATAATCAGACTGTCATAGTGACCTTAACATGGAAGAGTAGAATTTTTAAAGGGGCCCTGCAACACCTTTCTTTGTTATATTGGAATAGTCCCATTATTGACGTATGACTCTTCACGAGCCATATGCCGCAAAAATTTTTCGAATCCGTCAAGTCTAAGTGGTGTTACCAAATTATAGAGATCACGTTCCGCAGCTTTCTCTCTCAACTCAACGCAGCGAGCGCGCGGAAAGCTGCGCGCGGCGTGAGGGGAGGGAGGGAGGGCGGAGGTGCGAGGAGGCGACGTCAGCGCCGGCGGCATTTTTTTCATTTTTTTCTCTCTGGCGTCTCGGCGCAACCACGTGGTCTGTGCCGTCACTTCCGGTCGGCTTGCGTCGTTCTCGTCGAGCGGAGTCGATCGCGCTGTGTATCGCGCGTGCTTGAAAACTGCGCGTCGGTTTGGTAATGTTGGGTGTGCACCTCGAACGCCGTAGTGTTTTCGTCGCTCTGCCAACCATGGAAGCAAACGTGCGCGCTCGTTTGGAACGAATGACAGCTGAGATCGGTTTCGGCCCATACTCCGATACAGCGCCTCGTAAGACGGCACTGGCAGACGACCCCGAAGCGCCGCCATTACCGGACGTCAGCATTGTTATCGGAGATACGCTGCGCCCGTGCCTCGGTCGATCGTGAGAACGTGCCGACGATGCAGATCTCAGCTGACGAGGCAACACTCGAACGGCTGCCACTCTCAACGGCAACCGGCGATGGTCAAAAGCACAGAAATATTCACGTTTTCGGCACTGCGCATGGCGACGAAAACGGAACCACGCAACTACGAGCAGACGAGCTGTCGGTGAGACCGGAAGTGCTAATATTAATGTTTGTTCGGTGTTTTTAACGCGATAACATAATATAAACGTACATATTATCTACTTATTGAACTCAAAATTAACAACGAAAGTAATAATGAGGGTGTTATCGTGATTATAACATCAGCCAATGGTGGAACTGCCGACAATCGCGTCATATTTTGCGGACTAATACATCATTTGTCGAGAGAAGAGGGAGCGATTTTCAGCTGATTTTGAGAATTTATTGTAAATTCCAGGCCGTGCGCATCGCTATAATATTTGGCTGGCGTGTTCTCGGGAGCCTCGACTACCGATCGGCAGCGCTTTTTGAGCATGCTCGAAAAGTGTTGCAGGCCCCTTTACGATCCTAAAGATAGTGTTTTTCTTTTAGTGTCTCCTTAAAAAAATAACTGGTCATGACCGTTTTCTAGATGGATTTACTCATATTTCATGCGTCTCTTTCGAGCAACAATACACAATCGACCTTTCCAAGGACGTTTCCGCCGCCTTTCTCGCATTGTACAGCGTCGCCTTTAAAGCATCAATAGCTTGTGCGTAAGCCTTACTGCCGCTTTGCGAACTACCAGTCTTGAACAGAAGCAGCAGTGTTTAAAGCTATCTTCCGGCGCTTTGTTCGACTACAATGTACTTACAGCGAAGCCGTACACAGCTAGCCGAAACGAAAATCCGCCTGTCCTCATGTTGCTAGAAACTTCTCCATTGGCTGCGCCGTCGTTCTCTCCGTCGTACCCAAGCGCGCACGCCGTTGGCTGCGCCGTCAGTGACGTCGTTCTCTCCGTCGCAGCCGTGCCGCCGAGCTCACGCGCAGCAGTTCCACGGATCGTACTAACTCCCGAACAGGCGACAATTTTCGAAGAACAGCGCCGACAGCAAAACCGTGAGGGAACTCACGTTCGCTGGTCCGATGCTGCAGTCCGGGCACAAGTACAGACCCGGGTGGCCAAGCGCAAGCAGCAACTGCATACCGAGGATCCGGCAGCCTGCCAAGCCGTGCTAAATCGCGAAGCGGAACGCAAGCGCCTATGGCGGGTGGATGCTGCTAACCACGACGCCGAGCTAACTCGGGCGATCGAACTCAAATTATTCATTCCGCGCAGTACTTCTTTTCTTCCCCCTTGCTGCTTTCGCCTCCCAAGTAACCTTGTTTTCCACAAAGAGCACAGTGTTTGGAAACAAGCTGAAATCAGTATTTCGCCGCGTAGTCTTTTGCTGTATATATATATATATATATATATATATATATATATATATATATATATATATATATATATATATATATATATATATATATATATTACTTTTGATTCGTGTTTCACGTGTTCCTATTCACATTTATCCCAGTGCGGATGCGCTTTACCTTTTCTTCGCTCAGTGAAGCAGTTTTTATGTAGCGGCTTCTTTCTTTTACGTAAACGACTTCCTTGCTCATTGCATTGCATTTAGGACGACTTATTCGTGGGTAGTGAGTCACATGTGAAAGAAAAATTGATCTTTCCTAAGAAAATTTGATCATTTGGAGGTTAGTGCTTAGAACGCCGCTTTGCGTCTCCTTTGGTGCCGTGATGAATCGCTGAACGGGAAATGTGGCTGGAGCCAACATTTCGACGCAGTTTCCGTCCTTACGAAGACAAGTCCTCTTGTTCAAACGCTGGTTTCAGCAACAATCCCTGTTCAATGGCCATAGGCGTGCGCAGGGTTTCCCATCGGAGGGGCGAAGGTTCATCGCAACCCCTCCCCCTACTAAGTCAATATATGAGGCAGTTTTTGCACACACACCCTCTTAGGTGACTGGGGGGGGGGGTCGCACGAATATGTCAATGACTTCTCATCACATCTTGGTTCCATCTTCTCCTGAACATGTATTGTTTGGATGTTTATTTCTGTGTCACTTTTGTACTGTCCTAAGACCATGACCAGATCACCCAGTTTACTATTCTGTGCAGGTTCTGTCCATAATGTAATGAGACTGGGTGTGGTAAAAAGAATTTATTTATTCGATTGGTTACATATTAATAATATTCTTCAAAATAGTCTCTTTGGACGTCGATACACCGCTGCCAGCGCGATTCCCACGCTCCAACGGCTCCCTGAAAGTCAGATACCGTGACCTCTTTCAAAGACTGTGACAGCCCATTGGAAGCGGAAATACATTTGAAACGGTGGCCTCTCAGACTTCTCTTGCGCTTTGGTAACTGGAAGAAGTCTGCTGGGCTCACATCAGGGTTTATGCAGTCCTGATACAGCCCTGATGTGAGCTCGGCCGACTTTTAGGGGCGTAGCTCCTTTTATTCTAACCTTGTCACGTCTCCGTTGTCCGGCGTAAACGGATCTCCCGTATGATGCAATAGATGGCGCTGTCTCATAGAAGTACATACAAACTGCAGTTCAGGGACGATATTCTAGATGGCGCTGTACACATTCTTTGTCGTCATCACCATTTCTCGTCTCATTTCCTAGATGGCGTTGGTCCAATAGAATTGTGTGCAATATGGCGCTTGTGTGAATCGACGCTAGATGGCGCTGGAAGTGCCGCTGCTCTCCGATTGGCTGCTGCGTGGGCTGCGCGGGGATGCGCGGGGAGCGAGCGCCTCTCTCATTCTCCTGGATCGTCGCCGTACGTGTCGGATCGTTGGCGGAGCATGGAGGATGCGCAGCGGCGGGCGCTCACTTGGCGGCAGCCAGGCGGATCCCGTGACGGTGCGCGCCAAGGACGCCGCTGCGAAACGGGTTCAACGAGAAGCGAATCCCGAGACCATGATTGCTTCAGGAGCTTCGCCCAAGCTCTTCATCATTCACCCGTGGATATGCTGTAATTTTTCCTGTTCCCGTAGCTCAAGAGAAGCCTGAAAGGGCACCGTTTGAAAGGTGTTTCCGCTTCCAATGGGCTATCGCAGAGTCTTTGAAAGAGGTCACGGTATATTGCTTTTAGGGAGACTTTGCAGCGTGGGAATCGCCTTGGCAGCGGTGTATCGACGTCCAAGGAGACAATTTTGAAGAATTTTATTAATATGTGCCGATTGGATCAATAAATTCTTTTTACCACATCCACTCTCACTACTCGGAGAGGCCCTGTATGAAGGAAAAATGAACGTTGGTTGATTGATTGATTGATTGATTGATTGATTGATTGATTGATTTGCCTACACCCAGGGTCAGGCGTTCCTCGCTTCTTACGGCTGGCTTCCTCTGCTTGCTCTCTGCGGCTTCATGGTCGGCTACTCTGTGGGCCTTGGACCGCTGCCGTGGATGCTCATGGGCGAGATGCTGCCACTGCGCGTCAAGGGCTTCGCCACGGGCGTGTCGACAGCCTTCAACTTCGGCTGCGGTGCCCTGATCGCCAGGGAATACCACAGCACCATGAAGCTGCTCGGCAACGACGGTATCTACTGGTTCTACGGCACTGTCATGGCCCTTGGCTTCGTCCTGGTGCTAATATTTATTCCCGAGACCCGCGGCAAGACTCTGGAAGAGATTGAAGTGCAGTTCGGCAAAAACTCCGACAACTCCGCGGATTCTAGAGAACAGCCGGGCCTCGTGAACGCGTAGCGAGGTGCATTGTGCTTGGGGAACTGGGACAGTGTTTAATACAGTGTTTAATATTGTTGTATATTATTGCGTATTTGTTATGGACATTTAAGTGCAGTGGATGCGTTTATGTATAGTGTCCCGTATCGTTTACTTATTTTTGCTAGGGCAGTTGGTCCCAGTTGAAACCTTTAGGCGGTAGCATCGTGTTCCAAGTGCGAGGCGATTACCTACAGTGTGTAATGAGATTAACCAAGGAATCTGTGCTTTCTTTTACCAAGTGAAGTTCCTCTTCCTGGACGATGTATGATTTCTGAATGTCTATATCTCATTTTATTGCGATAGCAATTTTATCGACACTCTCTACGGGTTTTTGCCGTCGCCGTCATGTTCCGTATAAAGCCCAAACTGATAACATCCCCCCGCGCAACGTGTGTTCTACCCGCGGGTAAACGCGCGCGAGCGGGGGCGATGAGCGTGGCTGAAGCAGAGATCAAACCAATCGGCCCATCTCCGTCGCTCAGAGGGCGCATGCGATAACATCCCCCCGCGTGTTAGACCTGGCGTCGAATGATCAAGCAGAGAGGAAACGCCCCGCCCGTCTTTAACGAGCATGAAGGGACGCGGGAAGGGGGTCTCGCTCGAGCAGCAAATGTGAACTTTGAAGCAAAACGGAAAGGCGAGCTAGTTGGCGCTGGTTCATCCTTAGCGCTCGCGTTGTGCACTTTCTTGCCCTTGTCTTAGCGCTTCTATTGTATAAGTGTGAACTTTGATTCTAAGGGCGCTTTCGCGATCGCTGGTGCGCGCGCTATCTCGGCAGGCATCAGCGGTCGGCTCGTATACCCTTCTACGTGCTGCGCTCTCAACGCGAAGATACTGTGCGAAAAGAGGATCTCTCCCTGGAGCGGCCGTATTCTCTTACACCGTGCAGCGTTTTGTAAAGTTACGCGGTGTCGGATCCAAAAGAGTTTAGCTGTCATCCTTACTTCGTATAATATTAAAATTTGTTGCTATCGCATTCATTGCTTCGCCCTTGCTGTGAAACTGTAATTTTTTTTTATCGCTGGCGGGGCTATTCGCCACCGTACGGTTAGCAATTGTTAGTGACAGCTGTATTTCATTTGAGCAATATGTTCGCGGCGTGTTTCAATTGACTATACTGTAAGAGAGTGAGCTCATGGCTTAATGAGCGCTTGCATGGACGTTATACGCTATTTTCTATAGGGAAGCCTCTTATAGAGAAGCGTAAGTGCTTCGATACAAAAGCGAGGAACATTTGAGTCGGCAATTACATCAGCGAGGCATTCTTCCATGCAGGGCTTAATAACTTCCCTGGCCGTGAGTTCGCCAGCTGTGTGCTGTTTTAAAAAAAATGCCAGCACGAGCAGTAGTAGCAAGAGGAAGCAATCAATCTTGCACTGCCGTAGCCAGGGGGTGGTTGGAGGTTCAAATACCCCCCCCCCCCTCCCTCCCGAAAAAATTTCTGGCTACGCAACTGTACTATTGCACCTTATATCCCGTTCTTTCAGTGCGCCAATGCAAACAATGTGCGTCTCGTTAATCTAATCTCCTCGACCATTATTTTCAGTCAAATTGTGGCTTTTCATTATATTTCCGGAGCCTATTCACAAGCCAGTACTTGCATGCGCACCGTATGGAATAACGCCACATGGAATACAGGGCGTAGATAAGTGCAGCTTGCGTTTTTCTGTGAATTCAGCGGCGGTTACTCCTGACTGCGGTGCCGAGGTATTTCGTGCCATAAGCTAGGCCTTCTCTTCATTGTCTACATCATTTCAATGAAGTGTCATTCACAGGACATGTATTTGTCACTGAGATCGTAGTTGTTGTTTTTCGCGTCTTTAAATAGGGGCGTTTAGCTTATACGTATACTTCTTTACGTTACCGGATAACTGAAGGAATCTGCGCATGCGCGGGCCTTTACGGAACGTAGACTTTTACGGAACGTAAACTAGTCGCCGGATGGGCTTTACGTTTACGGCCCTATCTCGCAAATCCACCTTCGTTCGTGGCTACTCGCGATGTCTGCTTTGCGGAGACTGCAGCCGCCGAGTCAAAATAAGCCGAAGTGCGAGCGCCAATTGCGACCACCTTGTTTCAGCCGGATTACCCAAGCTAGAGCGACTGAGAATACCGAAGCCGTAAACGTGAGCAGCCTAAAGCCCCTGACAGGTTGGATAGGTGGCGCCATCTAGCGAGGCCAAGATGAACCAGGCAAGCACACAATTGTTATTGCAGAAACATCGTGCATTCTACTTCAAGTGTAAATGCCTTGCAGCGGCATAATTACGAAGAAAGTGACTTTTTAATATTTTTTTCCCTCAAAAACACTAGGCCAAAACAAACTTGTCCATGACTGTGCTTGCACGAAGCGTCACAAGATGTCGCCACCATCGTCCAGTAACCCAGTATTCTTACACCCCTTTGCGTATACATAGCTTGCATGTGACGTCACAGACAGGTTCTGTGCGCTTGGGCTCCAACATGGCGGCCACCGTCACTTCTTTATCTCATTTGAGAGTGTCAGTGCAGATGGGGACACCCTGTCGTTCGGTTCCCGCGTTCTTTTGTTCGCCAGTCGCGCAAAGGGGGAACACAAAAGAACGCGAGGGTTTGGGTATGAAAGATGCTTGGGGGCACCGGCACTAATCTGGTGGCGAGCCTCACCGTTTCTTGCTCGGCGCGTTCGAGCAAAAGTTCACGCAGCGTGTCAACCCGCTGGTGCCCCGAAATGTCGGCCATGGTTACGTCAGTGCAAGCTATTTAGACCGGGTTACTGCACACGCTAAGAACCTCTCATTATTGTGCCGTAGCCTTAATTCAATATTACCTCAATTAAATATAGTGTAAATGCAGTTATCATCACCATTTAGTGGTTTGCGCAAACGTAAAGGTATACGTTTACGTACGCACGTAAACGTTTACGTATGGCGAGCTAAAACTTTTCTAAAACATGCGTTCCGGTAACACGGTAAACGCAATCCGGTATTCCGGTAACACGGTAACGTTAAAAAGTATACGTACAAGCTAAATGTCCCTATTTGCACGTCATTCTCGTACCATCGAAAGATGTTTGAGATTGCGATGAAGTAAAATTGCGTGCCAGTGTTATCATATATGGTGGATCTTCAGCGTTTTAAAGCTGAATTTCTGGATCCTCGCTCATGCGTTTTATTTTCACCGATTGCTCCATTCTTTCATTTGTTTACATTAAAGGATAGGACTACATGCGTGATTTTATTCTCAAACGGAAGCGTTCACAAGCCCACACACGCGATGCACATATTGGCATTGATCCGGGCTTGAGGCAAATTTGATCTATAGTTCGTGCAGCACCTTATTCACATTGCAAACAGCGCTGTTGCTTAGCCAAGCGTGCTGTTTGTGAAAAACACGACTCGCTAGCCCTCAGCACAAGGTAAAAGTTATTGCTGGTGGTGCATGCACGTTTGCAAGAGAAATGTTTGCTAGCAGACAGCAAGGTTTTTTTTTTCTTCTATATATGCTTTTTATTTTGCTTTACAGCCAAAAGATTCCATAAATTTGAGAAGTTTTTTTTTTGGCAAAGAAAAGTTGTTGTTTCATTACCGTAATAAACACGAGGATATAATTACTGTGTCGAAGTAGACGAAAAATTGCCTTTAGCATTTAAACTTGGCAACATTGTGAGAGAAAGTGAGTCTTTTGGGTTTACTCATGTAGCTCTCTCATCTGCGTTGCTCAGCGTTGTCAGACTCGTCATGAGTTGACAGCATAGGTCGGCGAGAACGGAAAAAGAGAAATAGAAATAAAGAGTGGAGGAAAAAAAGAGAAAACCGCAGAGAACCAAAGAAGGCTGCCCTGCTCCGCACTTCCTTCAGGCTTGGCACCCCTAGCGCGAAGCATCCTAAATTTTTTCTTTCTTTCTTCATTTCTTTCTTTCTCTCTCTTCTCTCTGTTTCTCGTGTATGTGTTTTTTAGCCTCTGTTTATTTCTTCTTTCATTCTTTCCCTCTCGCTCTCTGTCAACTTTCTTCTCTTCCTTCCCTGTCTCTTTTTCTCTGCATTTCTCGCTTCCACGTTCTTTCTATCTCTCTATTTCTTTCTCTCTCTATGATTCTTTCTTCCTTCCCTTTCCATTTCATGATCATTTACTGCTCACGTGCTAACGCCCCCTTAAACAGCCCCGTTGTAAAAATATAAGCCTATTGCCATTAGAAATGCTGTAATCTTCGATCGTTCAATGTTTTGACGCATTTTGAGAAGTATGACTGTGGGTGCATTTTTGAACAGAAAGGTAAGCCTTTAGCCTTTGGAGATTCTATAAGTTTGTATTGCTCAATGTTTCCTCGCATTTTGATGAATACGAGTTGGGGTACTTTGCTCATCAAAAAGGTAAGTCCCTAGGAAATTCCGTAATTTTCTATTGTTCAATGTTTCCCTACATTTTGATAAATATGAGTGTGGGTACATTTCTCACCAAAAAGCTAAGTCTATACTTTGGAAATTCGGTAGTTTTCGATAGTTCAATGTTTCATCGCATTTTCATAAATATCGCTGGGGGTGCATTTCTGACCAAAAAGGTAAGACTATAGCCCTTGGAAATTCTGTACTTTTCAATTGTTCTCTGTTTCGTCGCATTTTGATAAATATGAGTGTGGGCGCATTTGTGACCAAAAAAAGGTAAGCCTTTGCAAATTGTGTAATTTTCAATCGTTCAATGCTTCGTCGCATTTTGAAAAATATGAGAGTGGATACATTTCTGACAAAAAAGGTAAGCCTATAGCCTTCGGAAATCGTAAAATAATTGACAGCGCAACGGGTTAAACACGGACAGAAAGAAGAAAAGGACACCGCGCCGGAAAGGACATAGCGCGGTGTCCTTTACTTCTTTCTGTCCGTGTTTAACCCGTTGCGCTGTCAATTATTTTACGATGAACATCCACCAACTAACACAACTCGTGATGCAGCCTTTGGAAAATCTGTAATTTTCAACCGTTCAGTGCTTCGTCGCATTTTGAACAATATTGCTGTGGATGCAATCCTAACCGCAAAGGTAAGCCTATAGCATTCGAAAATTCTGTGATTATCAATCCCTCAATGTTTCGTCGCATTTTTATAAATATGAGTGTCGGTGCATTTCTCACCAAAAAAGGAAAGTCTATTATTGCCTTTAGAAATTCTGCAAATTTCAACGCTTCAATGTTTCGTTGCATATTGATTAATATGGGTGTGGGTGCATTTCTGACCTAAAAGGCAAGCCTATAACGTTTGGAAATCTTGTAATTTTCAATCGTCAATATTTCGTCGCATCTTGATAAATATTGATGCGGGTGCATTTCTGACCAAAAAGGTAAGCCTATAGCATTTGGAAATTCTGTAATTTTGGGGTTGTTCAATGTTTCGTCGCATATTGATAAATATTGTTGTGGGTGCATTTCTGACCAATAAGGTAATCATATAACCTTTGGAAGTTCTGTAATTTTCAATCGTTCGGTGTTTCGTCGCATTTCGATAAATATTGTTGTCGGTGCATTGCTGATCAACAACAAAGGGGAGCCTATAGCCTTCGGAAATTCTGTAATTTTCAATCGTTAAATATTTCATCGCAATTTAATAAATATGAGTGTGGGTGCATTTCTCACGAAAAAGACACGCCTATGGTAGCCTTTGCAAATTCTGTAATTTTCAATCGTTCAATGGTTAACCGCATTTTGATAAATCTTAGTGTGGCTGCATTTCTGACCAAAAGGTGTCTATAGCCTTGGGAAATTATGTAATTTTTGGTCGTTGAATGTTTCGTCGCGCTTTGATAAATATCAGTGTTGGTGAATTTCTGACCAAAATGGTAAGCCTATAGCATTTGTAAATTCAGTAATTTTCGGTTGTTCAATGTTAGGTCGCTTTTTAATAAGTATGACTGTTGGTGCATTTCTGACCACTAAGGTAAAACTATAGCCTTTGGAAATTATGTATTTTTTATTGCTCAGTGTCTGTTAGTTTCGTCGCAAGAGCAAGTACTTTGATGAATACATGGTCTCACGGGAGCAATACCCTAACCCGCGCTTTTTTCCCTCTTTACTTCGCAGCGGTGGAGACCCATTTCCGCCCTTTTTGAAATGAAGGTTTGACGTATTCATTATTTCCTTTGCGTTTATATTTTTGCACGTAGTTTAGTTATTACGTGTTCTACTGACGACCTAAAAGACCCCAAGGGCGAAAACGAATAGTGCACCAAAAAGTTCTGTGTATGCACCAAATTTGTCGTAAACGGAACGGCCTCCCTGTTTACTTACCCATATACCCTATTCCATCGATGAAATTCACACTAACGCCCTTCTGTTTAGAGGCCACAACCCATCTTGTTGTGTGCTTGGAAGAACACACTAAGGAGCACAACAGCCCCCTTGCAATATGTGCTGCCATCTGGCGGCCGTCGTGTACCCATCTGGCATGATAAAGGCCAAGCGCAGTCCGCATGTAACCACATGGACCTACAGGGGTTGTCAAAAGTTCCCAGGCCGCGCTGCCTTATGATTACATCAGGCAGTGGCCTGGGAACTTTTGAGTGGTGGACGCTTACAACCGCAATGCCGACGACATTGCTGTGTACATTGTTGCTCAAAGCGGAGGAGATCGGGATGCTGACAAAATGGTTTGTTAGGAAACTTATCTTGCATCCTATATTTCTTCGCCGATGACGAGAAGCAGAGCGTTCCCGTGCTCCGGCTACTGCTTACGACTAACGCCGTGTTTATGTTCGCTGTTCTTAGGAAATACGGTATGTGATAGCATCGGCGGTCTTTATCAGAGAACACAATGATTCATGCCATGCTCGAAGGAGACCGTTTTCGCTGCCGTCTACTTGCATGCAGAGACAAACCGGCGTCACCCACGAGTTCTAAAGCAGCATCGTGACTGCTTGCGCATCCCATACGTTGCTGTTGACATCTTTCATTCGTTTATTACATTACGATAACAGACACATGCTAAACGGGAAGCTCCTGCGCGTCACCAATTCACACAGAACTGGACCGACTGTGCTGCAGCGTGCTGTTTGTAGCTTGAATTGCGAAGTTTAGTATGGTATCGTTTGACGAGGTGTTTTGTGCGCATATTGCTTCACTGTGCATATTTTCGAGCCTTTCTTCTGCTGTGGAATGTTGTCAGATGCTTCAAATGTGCTTTACAGTTTTCGTACGACACTGAAAAAAATGTATTCTGCGAAATGGATTACATTCGACCGTGGGTGCGCTGTCATTCGTTGCGCCGAGGCAATTTCGCAAGCGTTGAGTCGGCGTCACAAAATTGTTTCTTGCTGCTGCTGGTCGACATAGTAAGACCTCAGTAGGGCCCCGAAAGCGACGCTGTGAAATGCGAATATTATTCGCCTATCATATTTACGCAGCGCATGTAGGAAGGAGACTGCATTAAATACCTGCGAATCGAAGCCTACATCTTGGAAAAAATCAATGCGTTTCGTGCTCGCTTTCCATTTGCGCGAAATGCATAAATTCTTGACATTTTTAAGCGCGCAGTAATTATTGTATATACAAGTTACCTCAATGGGGACCACAGGAGCGAAGTAGATGCACAATGCAAGAGGATGTACACTAGGGGCGTAGCCAGAAAGCTTTTCCGGTGCGGAGGGGGGGGGGGTTCAACCATACTTTATTTATGTTCGTGCGTTTCTGTGTATGTGTGTGTGTGTATATACACATAAAAATTGAGAAATCTCCGGGGAGAGAGGGGGGGGGGCGGTCGTGGCTACGCCAGGGTACACCATCTGTTATGAAGGGCGCTTTGAAGTTGTCAGCAGCACTGTATTTTCCGTTGTCGCCTAGTCGTGTAGAGCGCTAAGGCCTCGTCGCAACCATCCTACTTTATACCGAGCATATTCAGATAGCTAAAAAGCTGCTTCGTTCTCAGCGACGGCGGTCTCACATACGACTTGGTGACAAAGTGTCATCTTTGTTGTCACTGTGAGGCCGTACAAAGGTGTCACCGAAGTCACTAGGAAATGCCAGTAACGCGGATGGGTTCTTACACGTGACATGACATGACAAGACATTATTGAGGTTCTGGAGAGCGCACGCCCGAGGGGACCCGGGATGAGCCGATGGCTTCACCCATGACTGAACTGGCAGGCCAGTCCGGCATCATCATGGGCCTTCTGGACGACCTGGAGTTGTATATGTTCTGGACTCTTGACGCTTCAGTTCGAGAAAAGGTCCTTACACACTCGACTGACATTTTTAACACGAAAGTGTTTTATGCCGAGGTCCACCAAGACTCTCATGACGTATTTCTGTCACGGAAATACGTCCGCAAAATGCACACGACTAGATGACAAAGCAAACACTTAAAAGAAAGAAAGGTCAGCCAACGGGAGTCGAGCCCACGACGTCTCGGTCCGCGACGACAGGTGACGGACGCTCTAACCACTGGGCCATGGTCACACATGCAGGAGGCTTTACGAACGCGCCTTTTATCTCTGACACTTTCCTCTCACAGTGCTCTTGGTTCGCGACGTGGTGTCACCGTCTGGGAGCGGTAGAGTAAATTAAGGCATGGCCTTCGCGATTAGCTCCGGCGAGGCGCCGTTGCACCGTTAACACGGACGTCCCATTCGGCGCGTTTCCAAAAGATGTGTAATTTTGTCAACGCCTCACACCGCGAGGTGGCGGCTTTAGCCCAAGCCTCGCTCTAGCATCCATCCATATGAAAAAAATAGCTGGGACGCTCGCCCGCCTGGTTGTCACATTGCGTTTCCGCTCGAACCGTGAGATATCACGGCCATACTAGGTATAGGAGACACTCCGCGCTTCGAGTTTCGCGTCGCGTTTCTAGCCCGGCCGTGTTGTGATCCTTCTGTTAACTTTTCAACATTCCGCGGGATGGCGACCTTAGCCCAAGCTCAGTAGATTTACTGTATATGCTACCGCAAGTAGCATATAAAGGAGCTATATGCAGTAACTCAAAAGCTTATTAAAGAAGCTCAACATCCAATAACCGACGCTCTTCTGGCTGTCACACCACTTTCTCTGATCACGCTCTACCCCTGCGAAGGGAACGGCCTGCGCAACAGTAGCAACGGCTCGTTGCTGGAGCTAATGTCGGAGGCCACAAGTAATGCATCATGACACCAACGAGTATGAACTGCGAGCGTTTCGTTAGTCTCAGCGCGGCGGAGGCATTCGCTGCAATATTGTAGAAATCTCTATGGTCGGTGAAATGCGGCGTCCGCGGTGATTTGATTCGGTGACGACGCAGTTAAGCGATTCGCCTTTCGCGTCAGCGTGTGACGCCTCCTCGCCAGCGTAGGGCTGTCTCCAAATGGACCAACGGTGTTTTTCCGCCGCCTACTGCTTCGAGTGCACTGGCACCGACTACTAAGGAGCGCACACCTTACCGTTTCTCTCCTCAAATGACGACGCTTTGAAATAATGCATGTCGAGTTTGTTTATTACGTGCATGTTGAAGTCATCTTTGTGCGGGATTCATCATATGCTGTGTCCAGGATGTATGCAAACTACTACAGCTACCACAAAGGTTTAATCATGTTCATGGACGTTAACCGTCGGGATGGAGATCTGCCGCTAGGCGTCAACGTGGGTGCGTCCATATCAAGCGGTGATATAGCTGCCAAACACCTATAGACACTGTGAAAGCTCTCGTATATCAATGTATAATAGCCATTCAACTACTTCTGCGAGGATACGTTTCCCTTTCGTGTTACACCGATTCCTATAACAGAGGGATCAACCATGGTTTTTTATACACCATTCAATCGCAATCAAAGCAGATAGAAACAAACATTTATATCAGCGACTGCCATACGATTCAGACAGACAGCGCCACACAACACCTAAACATCATCGGTAGCTTCATTATGCTTCAGGCAGATGGCAGCAATTTCACATAAAAATTGAGAAAATAAGGTCAGTCTGCCGTAAGGGCAGAGAGTTGGGCTGTGAATATATGGTCCTTGTTTTCTGTAGTAAGATTGATTTGATTGAAGTAGACAAGGCATTAGGTTTACCTCAAAGAAAAAAAATCGGCAGATCCCACGCAGTGTGGGACTCGATGTAATGCGAAGCAGCCAGCAAAGAGCTGCATACATCGTCTTGTCTGTCATCGAGGCTAATGAAGTCATTCATGTCGCAATGTCGTGTCATCTAGTTCGCCATATATCGCGAGATTGTCATACATGCATGCGGGTACAATCTGGTATATGTCATGCTAATAAAACATATATTCTGCTACATATATAGGATGCGTGACCTGCTATTTATGTTCGGCACTTCTGTCATGCCATACCAATTTAGGTATATATCCAGTTAACAAAATGGCTGCGAGTGCACCATGACCGTGGCGTCTAAATGCCACGGTCATGGCATTTAGACACATGACATGACATGCATGTCATGATTTTCGTGTTACCACCTGTTATTTATGTTCGCCACACAGACGTCGCGCGATACCAATTTCGGTATATATCAAGCTAGCGAAACGGCTTTCAGCGCACCTTGAGCGTGGCACGTAAGTCATGCTGTGCATGACATGCGTGTCATGATTTTCATGTTACCACCTGGTATTTGTGTTCGTCACACATTCACGTCACGTGATGCCAATTTTGGTATATATCAAGCTAGCGAAACAGCCGCGAGCGCACCATGTAAATCATGCGTGGCATGATTTACGCGTGGCATGTAAATCATGCTGTACATGACATGCGTGTCATAATTTTCATGTTAACTCCTGTTTGTGTTCGTCACACAGTCACGTTGCGAGATACTAATTTTGGTCTATATCAAGCTAGCGAAACGGCCGCCATCGCACCAAGAGCATGGCACGTAACTCATGCTGTACATGACATGCGTGTCATGATTTGCATGTTAGGACCTGCCGCTTATGTTCGTCATACACTCTTGTCACGCCATACCAATTTTGGTATATAGCAAACTAACGAAACGGCCGCAAGAGCACCAAAACAGTGGCATGTAAATCATGGCGTTCATGACATGGATATCGTGATTTTCATGTTATGACCTGTCATTAAGGTTCGTCCATAAAGCCATGTTTCGCCATACCAATTTTGGTGTAAATCCAATTAACGAAACGGCCAGGAGAGCGCAAAGTCGTAGGCGGCTAGATAGATACACAGACTACACCGTCTGCCCGCACTACCGTAGCACTATCAACTTCAGCTGAACAACTTGAAGCTTGTGGCGTGCGACGTGCCAATAAAAAATACAAGTAACTTAATTAAAGAGAGATAGAAAGCCTCTGCAAATAAACTGCCTAAGTTGTTGAGTAATTGTAACAAGGTAAATTTTATGTTAAAATTATTGGTAATTACATTCAGAAGCAATTACGTGCCTCCCACGCAAACATGACGTTTCTTGGTGTTATTTCGTGGACATTTGATGCCGGCTACGCCACCACACACCGGCCTTCTAACGGCCTTCGCCGTCGCACTGAAACTGTTGCGCACCCTCGCTTACAGCTTGGCCGTAAAACACGTGCACTCCTTTGAAGATTTGTTGGACTTTATGGAGCGTTAGATGAAGGTGACCGCTTAGCACATGCCCCGAAACACAAGTAGCGCATTTGCAGCCAGTAAAACGTTCTCACGATTGTTACAACTAGGGGCCACGTCGTGTTCATGCGATGAGGACGACCCGCCTAACCGCGAGGTCGCGAGCGAGGCTGCGCGGTGATTTCCCACGCACATGTCGCTAACCTCTAAGCATCAGCTGGCGCGCCATGCTTTGTCACGTACCTTATACACACGTCATCACCACGTGGTCACATTACGCGCCCCGTTGTTCCGCGTACGGTTGCGTTTCGCGACGCATGTGCAGAATGGCATCCTCGTGTTTTCTGTCAGGGGTCACTCCACGTGCCGCACTTTTCAAGAAAAAACGCCAGGCCTGTGCGGAAAGCGCAGCACAGTCACAGCGAAAGCTGGAAGAGCGGCATTCCTAGGGCCCTTTATAAACTCTCTTGTGGTTACTAATACACGTACACTAGCAACGTACCCAATACGCCACACATCATTTTTTTTTTCTTAAATTGGGAAGCACCCACCACGACATTATTCGTCATTCTGCGGAGAAGCCAGGTACCATCCGTAAGGCATTTTGTGCACTTTGTTGGTGCGACGGTTGATGGCGATGAAGCATTATGGGAGAACCCTTTGTAATGGGTTGGAAGCATTCAACAACCCACTCGTTGCGCAATTCGCATTGCGTGACGCCCTGTTACAGTATTCGTGTTGCGTGACGCCTGGTTGGTATTTTACTATTCTACCACGCTACATTACATATGTTAATGTGGTTCCTTCCCGGCATGAAGCCTGTATAGGGTCTTTTTGCAAAACAGTTTCAAGCACCGGCATGGCTCTGAAGTAGAATAATGGGCTCCCACGCTGAAGGCCCAGGTTCGAACCTCGTTCCATCCCGGATATTTTTTATTTAGTTTTTTTATTTCGCGCGATAGTGGTTACGGACACCGGTGGCGGCGGCGGCGGACAACTACGGCGCCAAAAACTGCCCTTGTTGTGATCTCATAACAGCTTTCGCTGTAAAAAAAAATTCGCAGCGTGCGCGTTAACTAAAAGCCGAATTCTTCTGTCTCTCATTCCCGTTAGCAGCCATTGTTTACCTCCAAGGTAGTGCCTGGTGAGATTTCTCGTGTGCGTGATTAAACAATAAAAATTTTGTTCAAAACGCCGTTGATTGATGAAATAAACCAACGAAAGACGCCAGATGTTTTGTAAAAGCAAAACGAAAGAACGCCAGATGTTTCTAAAGCAAAACGAAAAGACGTCAGCTGCTTAACGAAAGACGCCAGATGTTTTCTAAAGCAATGGTTTTCTAAACAATGAAAATTCGCAGCGTACATGTAAAATTAAAGTGAGCTGCAAGTCGTCATAACTCATCGAACCTTTAGTATAAACGCGCCCGATCTCACGTCGGTGATGATGTACTGGGCAGAATTCACGGAAGATTCACGGTTTACCGATGAAACCTCCGCAGCTTCGCCCACTCATCATCATTCACTCCATGGATATGCTGTGATTTTTTTCCATCCATCCAGCATTGCATAATGCGATAAAGAAAGAAAGAAAGAAAGAAAGAAAGAAAGAAAGAAAGAAAGAAAGAAGAAAAGAAAGAAAGGAAAAGGAAAGAAAGAAAAAGGAAAGAAAGAAAGAAAGAAAGAAAGAAAGAAAGAAAGAAAGAAAGAAAGAAAGAAAGAAAGAAAGAAAGAAGAAAGAAGAAGCAGGGCACGCACGCACACGCCAATCTTCGCTTGCCCCCATTTTTCCGATATTGGACGCGAGGCCCACCACTGGAGAGGCGGGCGCTGCAATCGCTGTGACGTGCAGGGTTGGATCACGTGACCTCGCCTCGCTCTGGCGAAGGGAAGCGGACAGTTGAATTCGTTGTTTTTAAACGCGATTTTGCGGCGTTTTCGCTTTGAACAGCGTTGTTTTGCTCTCACTTCTTGTGTGTGCACCACTAGAGACTACACAATCCGGGAAAGTGCCGTAAAAATTATCGGCGGCATGGTACTTTTCTGCTCCGTGCCACAGTGCACTACGCACGGGAAGGGGCCAGGCGTGAGCTTTCACATTTACCGCCACCCTGCTTTTCACGAGCATGATGCCGCTGTCACCTGTGTTTCTTTTTTGTTATTTCAAGCCTATGTTGTTATAAAGGACACCGACCATGAATATTCACATAAAAGGGAGACGTTCCGGCTCCTGCACAAGAGCCATGTTCACAGTTAAAAATGAATGCGCAAACAGTTAGGTTATGTATGCTTTAAGATATGACACAGGCAACGTGCGGACATGTGTGGAAAGTTGCCGTCATGGCGATTAAGCGTGTGCGCCGTTGCCTAGATTGTCAGAGATTCAAGATAAATCCGAGAAGTCCAGTTCTTTTCTCTCTCCATTATGTTTGCCTTATCCCTGTCTATTTCGTGGCCATTTGCTTCTGCGTGTTCGGCCAGCGCGTTCGATGAAACCTTTCTTACGTCTTACGCGTGCTGTTTGAGTCTTGAGTCTCACCGACGTAACTTCCGCCACAGTTCGCCCCCCCCCCCCCCCCCCGCCCTCGTGTCCATTTTCATTGTCCTTGTGTCTTTTGCCGACCACACATGTTTCCGTCAGACTCGACTTCATCCCATGGGTTTCCTTGCTTATAGATTATTTCTGTAAAATGGGACCATGGCCAGTGTCACTTGTTCTTCTCTATGTTGTTTCACGCTACAGGCGAAAACGCGAGGCCAGCTTCAAACAATAATTCACCTTCTAAGAGCAGCCGCGAAGTGTCATACTGCTTATCAATGAAGCTTTATAAATGCTGGACGCTGGTATTTTCACTGCAACATAAAATTGCCATTTAGACCACGGTAAGGTACACCTTGCAGCATGGTCATTCAAGTGCGCTAAGTAATACGGCCGCTGGCACACGGTGCATTTGCTATAACAATCGAGCCTGATCGGGACCGTATCTTTGGATCGCTATTGGCCCCTTTGTGCAAGCTACATAACCGACATAGACGTGCGCAGGGTTCCCCATCAGGAGGGGGGGGGGGGGGCAAAGGTTCATCGCAGCGCCCCCCATCCTACTAAGTCAATGTATGGGGCAGATGTTGCGCCCCACCCCCCCCCCCCCTCTTAGGTGACTAGACGGGTCAATGTAAGCGGCAGATTTTGCCCCCCTCCCCCCATTTCTTAGGTGATTAGGGGGGGGGGGCTGCCCCCCATGTGCGCACGCCTATGATAACGGAGTCAATTGTCGAAAATTTTCATAACGATGTGGGTCGGTGGGGATCGAAAATGCACCGTACGTGTGACAACTTCAGAAAATTCGCGCAATGAAAAGCAACAGATAGATATTGAAATCGTGCCGCAGACAAATTCATGTGAAATGTTATCTAGCTACAACACTGAATGAGGCGCGCGCGTACATATGGCTCTCGTGCGTTTGTCTCCAATCATGTGAGAAAGGCTGCGGCTGCATGAATTTCTAAGCATACTGGAACGCTTCCCACAAAGCGGAGAAACCGCTTTCGTCGTGCTTCATAGGGCTGTGTACTAAACAGGAATGTAAATTTGCCCATGCTTGTCGTGTCAACCGCGGCCCATTTTTATATGCAAACCTACAATGAATGAAGTTGCACGGTTGCCCACATTTCTTGTAGCAAAAAATATGTTTCTTTGCCGCAAGCACGCGCTAAAGCTCATTCGACGCAAAATGATTCGTTACCTTTTACAAAAGCAGCGTGCGCGGCCCCCGTGGTTTCCATATCGGTGGCCATAGTAGACGACGCCGGCAGTCAGGACGCTGCCTAAGGCATTATGGGGACGTAACATTTTTTTATGCGCAGTTATTTAGCATTTCGTACAGTCAGTGATGAAGCCCCAGCAGTATTTTACTGATTTCGTTGAAGTTAAGTACAACAATAATAATTAAAAGCAGACGCGAAAGCGGCCGCGGGCTGAGTGGGAGAGGGCTGGCGGAGCCATTCAACCTTGCACGTCACAGGCATGCCTCCGTATGGCGGCGCCACGGTATGTACTCGCGCCCAATATGGGAAAGGTGCCTGAATTTTTTAAATCTCCTTGGGGGAATACCGAGGAGGTTTGTGTGGTACGAACAGTACGGAGCCTTCATACGCCCTCCAAGAAGCCTTGACGCCCTCGCAGCCCTCGCTCAAGCACGTTGGTGTGCGTATAAAGGCACCGAAACCAAGGAGGTTTAACCTCCTTGACCGAAACCGACACGCGTGACATGGAATGCATACCAGCATTATAATAACCAAGGTAACAAGCATTCCTACAGCACTGTTTCAGACATATTTGCCTCACATTCGAATGCGCTCTTTTAAAGGACACGAATGTCACTTAAAGAGGCTTGTTCTCGTCTTTCTTGTTATACGTTTTTCAACTACTCTAGTTCGGCATCCAGATAAAATTTTGAAGGCTACCCAGAGCAAGCACGGAAGCTTTTTATTTTGAGAATGCCAGCCGTTATTGCGTTACGTTGGCTCCATTGGCAGTCAACCGAACACTCCACCCCTTCTCTAAGGGACCCTGCCAGCCCTGCGACACAGATTAGGCATGTTATTTTCGATGCTTGGTGTGGTACTGTGAAATGCACCGACATCGTTGCGCAACTGGCATCGCCGAAGATGAAGCCGTTATCATTTTATTTCGCCGAATAAACTACCTTGATTTTGCACTACAGCGACACACATAGGCTATTTTTAAAGACGATAGTCTTTCTTGGGATACTTAAACGGAGAAATTTTGGTCTGTCTTTCTGTCTGTCTTTGTTCGTCGGCACGTCACTCGATACAAAACTCGGCCAAAAGTTGAACCACTTCTCCAAGGGCCAGCCATCTTGAACGGCTGACTAGGTTCATACTTGTGTACATTGTCGATCAAACAACAAACATTACGCATATCTGAGGCGCAACATCACTAGGTAAGTATTAAGTGGTGTGTTCCTTTAATAGAAAATGCATACATACGTAATTTTAAAGACCCCAGTTTCTTTAGCTGCGCTGAAACTTGCCTTCCTCCGTGCCCTCTGCACGAGCTCATTGTTGTGTTTCGGTTTCGGTTCTGTATTGCACTGTACGAATGCCATGGGGCGCCGCTCTAGCATTCCTGTTTTACCCAGCTGACGTGTAAATAAAAGAGTTTGTGGAGAGTACTCGTTAAGTGCGGATGTTTCTCCTGCTTCAGCGCTTCGCGCCAAACCGCGTGTTCGGGCTGGCTGGCGTCCCCGCCGTTTGCGTTGGTCACCGCCGGTCTTCGCCTGCTGCTGCGCCGGGTCTACCATCCCGTGAACAGCACTCATGTTTCCCGACGTATTGCCAGATGGCGTCCATATCTCACGCCGCGCCTCTTCTATCGTCTTTAGACGACATTTGCAGCAAAGCACGCAGATATTTCTTTTTGTTATGGGAAGTGACGTTTGGTCATGTAGCAGGGGACGACAAGGGCCGTGCATTTTGACTGGTTTGACGCGACAAGTATGTAATATTCATATGGTGGTAGCTAGGCCATATTACTGAGCCCTGAAAAGAATAAAACCCCTTTTTATGCTTTCTCAGAAACAAACCATTTCTGTTTCTGACTGATGTATTCTCAAAACAATGACCACGACGCTAGGCGCGCTGCAGAACTGTGCAATCAAACAATACTCTCCCGCGTTTTGCCTTTGCGGCATCGGACGACATTGGCCACACCGGCACCTGCGAAACAGGCAACGCTGAGTTCGGCACAATGCTGTCAACGAAAAAAGAAAAAAAAATTCTAAACGCTTTCCAACCGACGCCTTCTGCGTCACTGGGTGGTGGCGTTTCGTCCGGGACCTCGGAGCCATCCTAGCGTTGCACGGGGCTCAGCTACGCACCGTTCATTTACAGTGGCGTGTACGGATACGGCTCTGCATGCAGAGCATTGCTACATCGCAAGAGCTCGCGCTCAAGGTTTGTTAGGTCATCCAGACTGATCGTGTGCTCTACAATACAAACCATGGAACCGTCTGCTAGACGACGCACGTGGTTCTTCGTAGCCATAGTTGCAACGCCGTCAAAAAGAGCGGTGGCAAGGCACTAGGCAACAATGAGGGGAGACTTCCAGTATATCTTTATAAGAGGCGCGCGGTGATTGAAAACGGGCTTTCACGTCAGCAGGAGAGTGAAATGCGAAAGGGAACGTTTCTTCTCGTCGTCTGCTCGAGTTTTGAACTTCGAAGACTAATAACATCAGTTTTACAAAGAAAGCTGTTATGAGATCACAACAAGGGCCGTTTTTGGCGCCGTAGTTGGCCGCCGCCGCCGCCGCCGCCGCCACTGGCGTCCGTAACCACTATCGCTCGAAATAAGAAAAAAAAAAAAACGAAATAAGAAAAAAATTCCAGGATGGAACGTGGTTCGAACCTGGGCCCTTCGCGTGGGAGCCAAGTATTCTACCTAAGAGCCATGCCGGTGCTTGAAACTGCTTTGCAAAAAGACCCTATACAGGCTTCATGTCAGGAAGGAACCACATTAACATATGTAATGTAGGGTGGTAGAAGAGTAAAATAACAACCACCAAGCGTCAAACAACGCGAATTCTGTAACCAGGCATCACACAATGCGAATTGCGTAACGAGTGGGTTCTTGAATGCTTCCAACCCATTACAAAGGGCTCTGCCATAATTCTTCATCGTCGTCAGCCACAGCATCAACAAAGTGCCCATAATGCCTTACAGGTGTTAGCAGGTACCACGGTTTTCCGCAGAATTACGAAAAATTGCATAGTGGCAGCTTCTCTACTTCACAAAAATTATGATTTATAGCGTAGAGGATCCCTCGCAAGTTCACTTCTATTGGTTGCTAAGGAAGCCCATAAGGCTCCCATGCTTGATTTCCTCAGGGTTTCCATAAAGTTAATTCCCTCTCTTTGTCTTTTCTCACATTAGCGTATGTTATAAAGCGTGGTGGGACACCACGCTTATACACCATGCGAATCAGAGCCATGCCGGTGCTTGAAACTGCTTTGCAAAAAGACCCTATACAGGCTTCATGTCAGGAAGGAACCACATTAACATATGTAATGTAGGGTGGTAGAAGAGCAAAATAACAACCAAGCGTCACACAACGCGAATTCTGTAACCAGGCGTCACACAATGCGAATTGCGCAACGAGTGGGTTGTTGAATGCTTCCAACCCATTACAAAGGGATCTGCCATAATTCTTCATCGTGGTTAGCCACAGCATCAACAAAGTGCGCATAATGCCTTACAATAATAATAATAATAATAATATCTGGGGTTTAACGTCCCAAAACAACCATATGATTATGAGAGACGCCGTAGTGGAGGGCTCCGGAAATTTCGACCACCTGGGGTTCTTTAACGTGCACCTAAATCTAAGTACACGGGCCTAAAACATTTTCGCCTCCATCGAAAATGCAGCCGCCGCGGCCGGGATTCGATCCCGCGACCTTCGGGTCAGCAGTCGAGCGCCATAACCACTAGACCACCGTGGCGGGGCATAATGCCTTACAGGTGTTTAGCAGGTACCACGGTTCTGCGCAGAATGACGAAAGTTTGCATAGTGGCTGCTTAACTACTTCACAAAAATTATAATTTATAGCGTAGTGGGTTCCTCGCAAGTGCACTTCTATTGGTTGCCAAGGAAGCCCATAAGGCTCCCATGATCCATTTCCTCAGGGTCTCAATAAAGTTAATTCTCTCTCTCTCTATCTCTTTCTCACGTTAGCGTATGTTACAAAGTGTGGTGGGCGAGTGAAATAACGACCGGGCATCAGACAATGCGAATTACGTAACTAGTGGGTCCTTTAAAGCTTCCAACCCATTACAAAAAGCTCAGTCATAATTCTTCATCGTCATCAGCCGTCCGATCAATAAACTGCACATAATGCGTTACAGATGGTATCTCGCTTCTCCGCAGAATGACGAGTAATGTCGTGGTGGGTGCTTTCCAACTTCACAAAAATTATGATTTGTGGCGTAGTGGGTACGTTGCTAGTGTAGTCGTATTAGTAGCCACAAGAGAGTTCTAGAAACGGGCTCTAGAAATGCCGCTCTTCGAGCTTTGGCTGTGACGGTGCTGCGCTTTCCGCGCATGCCTGGCGTTTTTTTTTTTTTTTTTTACAGCGAAAGCTGTTATGAGATCACAACAAGGGCAGTTTTTGGCGCCGTAGTTGTCCGCCGCCGCCGCCACCGGTGTCCGTAACCACTATCGCGCGAAATAAAAAAAACTAAATAAGGAAAAAATATCCGGGATGGAACGAGGTTCGAACCTGGGCCTTCTGCGTGGGAGCCCATTATTCTACTTCAGAGCCATGCCGGTGCTTGAAACTGTTTTGCAAAAGACCCTATACAGGCTTCATGCCGGGAAGGAACCACATTAACATATGTAATGTAGCGTGGTAGAATAGTAAAATACCAACCAGGCGTCACGCAACACGAATACTGTAACAGGGCGTCACGCAATGCGAATTGCGCAACGAGTGGGTTGTTGAATGCTTCCAACCCATTACAAAGGGTTCTCCCATAATGCTTCATCGCCATCAACCGTCGCACCAACAAAGTGCACAAAATGCCTTACGGATGGTACCTGGCTTCTCCGCAGAATGACGAATAATGTCGTGGTGGGTGCTTCCCAATTTAAGAAAACAAAAATGATGTGTGGCGTATTGGGTACGTTGCTAGTGTACGTGTATTAGTAACCACAAGAGAGTTTATAACGGGCTCTAGAAATGCCGCTCTTCCAGCTTTCGCTGTGACTGTGCTGCGCTTTCCGCACAGGCCTGGCGTTTTTTCTTGAAAAGTGCGGCACGTGGAGTGACCCCTGACAGAAAACACGAGGATGCCATTCTGCACATGCGTCGCGAAACGCAACCGTACGCGGAACAACGGGGCGCGTAATGTGACCACGTGGTGATGACGTGTGTATAAGGTACGTGACAAAGCATGGCGCGCCAGCTGATGCTTAGAGATTAGCGACATGTGCGTGGGAAATCACCGCGCAGCCTCGCTCGCGACCTCGCGGTTAGGCGGGTCGTCCTCATCGCATGAACACGACGTGGCCCCTAGTTGTAACAATCGTGAGAACGTTTTACTGGCTGCAAATGCGCTACTTGTGTTTCGGGGCATGTGCTAAGCGGTCACCTTCATCTAACGCTCCATAAAGTCCAACAAATCTTCAAAGGAGTGCACGTGTTTTACGGCCAAGCTGTAAGCGAGGGTGCGCAACAGTTTCAGTGCGACGGCGAAGGCCGTTAGAAGGCCGGTGTGTGGTGGCGTAGCCGGCATCAAATGTCCACGAAATAACACAAGAAACGTCATGTTTGCGTGGGAGGCACGTAATTGCTTCTGAATGTAATTACCAATAATTTTAACATAAAATTTACCTTGTTACAATTACTCAACAACTTAGGCAGTTTATTTGCAGAGGCTTTCTTTCTCTCTTTAATTAAGTTACTTGTATTTTTTATTGGCACGTCGCGCGCCACAAGCTTCAAGTTGTTCAGCTGAGGTTGATAGTGCTACGGTAGTGCGGGCAGACGGTGTAGTCTGTGTATCTATCTAGCCGCCTACGACTTTGCGCTCTCCTGGCCGTTTGGTTAATTGGATTTACACCAAAATTGGTATGGCGAAACATGGCTTTATGACGAACCTTAATGACAGGTCATAACATGAAAATCACGATATCCATGTCATGAACGCCATGATTTACATGCCACTGTTTTGGTGCTCTTGCGGCCGTTTCGTTAGTTTGCTATATACCAAAATTGGTATGGCGTGACAAGAGTGTATGACGAACATAAGCGGCAGGTCCTAACACGCAAATCATGACACGCATGTCATGTACAGCATGAGTTACGTGCCATGCTCTTGGTGCGATGGCGGCCGTTTCGCTAGCTTGATATAGACCAAAATTAGTATCTCGCAACGTGACTGTGTGACGAACACAAACAGGAGTTAACATGAAAATTATGACACGCATGTCATGTACAGCATGATTTACATGCCACGCGTAAATCATGCCACGCATGATTTACATGGTGCGCTCGCGGCTGTTTCGCTAGCTTGATATATACCAAAATTGGCATCACGTGACGTGAATGTGTGACGAACACAAATACCAGGTGGTAACATGAAAATCATGACACGCATGTCATGCACAGCATGACTTACGTGCCACGCTCAAGGTGCGCTGAAAGCCGTTGCGCTAGCTTGATATATACCGAAATTGGTATCGCGCGACGTCTGTGTGGCGAACATAAATAACAGGTGGTAACACGAAAATCATGACATGCATGTCATGTCATGTGTCTAAATGCCATGACCGTGGCATTTAGACGCCACGGTCATGGTGCACTCGCAGCCATTTTGTTAACTGGATATATACCTAAATTGGTATGGCATGACAGGAGTGCCGAACATAAATAGCAGGTCACGCATCCTATATATGTAGCAGAATATATGTTTTATTAGCATGACATATACCAGATTGTACCCGCATGCATGTATGACAATCTCGCGATATATGGCGAACTAGATGACACGACATGAATGACTTCATTAGCCTCGATGACAAACAAGACGATGTATGCAGCTCTTTGCTGGCTGCTTCGCATTACATCGAGTCCCGCACTGCGTGGGATCTGCCGATTTTTTTTTGTTTGAAGTAAACCTAATGCCTTGTCTACTTCAATCAAATCAATCTTACTACAGAAAACAAGGACCATATATTCACAGCCCAACTCTCTGCCCTTACGGCAGACTGACCTTATTTTCTCAATTTTTATGTGAAATTGCTGCCGTCTGCCTGAAGCATAATGAAGCTACCGATGATGTTTAGGTGTTGTGTGGCGCTGTCTGTCTGAATCGTATGGCAGTCGCTGATATAAATGTTTGTTTCTATCTGCTTTGATTGCGATTGAATGGTGTATAAAAAACCATGGTTGATCCCTCTGTTATAGGAATCGGTGTAACACGAAAGGGAAACGTATCCTCGCAGAAGTAGTTGAATGGCTATTATACATTGATATACGAGAGCTTTCACAGTGTCTATAGGTGTTTGGCAGCTATATCACCGCTTGATATGGACGCACCCACGTTGACGCCTAGCGGCAGATCTCCATCCCGACGTTTAACGTCCATGAACATGATTAAACCTTTGTGGTAGCTGTAGTAGTTTGCATACACCTGGACACAGCATATGATGAATCCCGCACAAAGATGATTTCAACATGCACGTAATAAACAAACTCGACATGCATTATTTCAAAGCGTCGTCATTTGAGGAGAGAAACGGTAAGGTGTGCGCTCCTTAGTAGTCGGTGCCAGTGCACTCGAAGCAGTAGGCGGCAGAAAAACACCGTTGGTCCATTTGGAGACAGCCCTACGCTGGCGAGGAGGCGTCACACGCTGACGCGAAAGGCGAATCGCTTAACTGCGTCGTCACCGAATCAAATCACCGTGGACGCCGCATTTCACCGACCATAGAGATTTCTACAATATTGCAGCGAAGGCCTCCGCCGCGCTGAGACTAACGAAACGCTCGCAGTTCATACTCGTTAGTGTCATGATGCATTACTTGTGGCCTCCGACATTAGCTCCAGCAACGAGCCGTTGCTACTGTTGCGCAGGCCGTTCCCTTCGCAGGGGTAGAGCGTGATCAGAGAAAGTGGTGTGACAGCCAGAAGAGCGTCGGTTATTGGATGTTGAGCTTCTTTAATAAGCTTTTGAGTTACTGCATATAGCTCCTTTATATGCTACTTGCGGTAGCATATACAGCAAATCTACTGAGCTTGGGCTAAGGTCGCCATCCCGCGGAATGTTGAAAAGTTAACAGAAGGATCACAACACGGCCGGGCTAGAAACGCGACGCGAAACTCGAAGCGCGGAGTGTCTCCTATACCTAGTATGGCCGTGATATCTCACGGTTCGAGCGGAAACGCAATATGACAACCAGGCGGGCGAGCGTCCCAGCTATTTTTTCATATGGATGGATGCTAGAGCGAGGCTTGGGCTAAAGCCGCCACCTCGCGGTGTGAGGCGTTGACAAAATTACACATCTTTTGGAAACGCGCCGAATGGGACGGCCGTGTTAACGGTGCAACGGCGCCTCGCCGGAGCTAATCGCGAAGGCCATGCCTTAATTTACTCTACCGCTCCCAGACGGTGACATTACGTCGCGAACCAAGAGCACTGTGAGAGGAAAGTATCAGAGATAAAAGGCGCGTTCGTAAAGCCTCCTGCATGTGTGACCATGGCCCAGTGGTTAGAGCGTCTGTCACCTGTCGTCGCGGACCGAGACGTCGTGGGCTCGACTCCCGTTGGCTGACCTTTCTTTCTTTTAAGTGTTTGCTTTGTCATCTAGTCGTGTGCATTTTGCGGACGTATTTCCGTGACAGAAATACGTCATGAGAGTCTTGGTGGACCTCGGCATAAAACACTTTCGTGTTAAAAATGTCAGTCGAGTGTGTAAGGACCTTTTCTCGAACTGAAGCGGCGCCGTCAAGAGTCCAGAACATATACAACTCCAGGTCGTCCAGAAGGCCCATGATGATGCCGGACTGGCCTGCCAGTTCAGTCATGGGTGAAGCCATCGGCTCATCCCGGGTCCCCTCGGGCGTGCGCTCTCCAGAACCTCAATAATGTCTTGTCATGTCATGTCACGTGTAAGAACCCATCCGTGTTACTGGCATTTCCTAGTGACTTCGGTGACACTTTGTACGGCCTCACAGTGACAACAAAGATGACACTTTGTCACCAAGTCGTATGTGAGACTGCCGTCGCTGAGAACGAAGCAGCTTTTTAGCTATCTGAATATGCTGGGTATAAAGTAGGATGGTTGCGACGAGGCCTTAGCGCTCTACACGACTAGGCGACAACGGAAAATACAGTGCTGCTGACAACTTCAAAGCGCCCTTCATAACAGATGGTGTACCCTGGCGTAGCCAGGACCGCCCCCCCCCCCTCTTTTCCCGGAGATTTCTCAATTTTTATGTGTATATACACACACACACACATACACACAAACGCACGAACATAAATAAAGTATGGTTGAACCCCCCCCCCCCTCCGCACCGGAAAAGCTTCCTGGCTACGCCCCTAGTGTACATCCTCTTGCATTGTGCATCTACTTCGCTCCTGTGGTCCCCATTGAGGTAACTTGTATATACAATAATTACTGCGCGCTTAAAAATGTCAAGAATTTATGCATTTCGCACAAATGGAAAGCGAGCACGAAACGCATTGATTTTTTCCAAGATGTAGGCTTCGATTCGCAGGTATTTAATGCAGTCTCCTTCCTACATGCGCTGCGTAAATATGATAGGCGAATAATATTCGCATTTCACAGCGTCGCTTTCGGGGCCCTACTGAGGTCTTACTATGTCGACCAGCAGCAGCAAGAAACAATTTTGTGACGCCGACTCAACGCTTGCGAAATTGCCTCGGCGCAACGAATGACAGCGCACCCACGGTCGAATGTAATCCATTTCCCAGAATACATTTTTTTCAGTGTCGTACGAAAACTGTAAAGCACATTTGAAGCATCTGACAACATTCCCACAGCAGAAGAAAGGCTCGAAAATATGCACAGTGAAGCAATATGCGCACAAAACACCTCGTCAAACGATACCATACTAAACTTCGCAATTCAAGCTACAAACAGCACGCTGCAGCACAGTCGGTCCGTTCTGTGTGAATTGGTGACGCGCAGGAGCTTCCCGTTTAGCATGTGTCTGTTATCGTAATGTAATAAACGAATGAAAGATGTCAACAGCAACGTATGGGATGCGCAAGCAGTCACGATGCTGCTTTAGAACTCGTGGGTGACGCCGGTTTGTCTCTGCATGCAAGTAGACGGCAGCGAAAACTGTCTCGTTCCAGCATGGCATGAATCATTGTGTTCTCTGATAAAGACCGCCGATGCTATCACATGCCGTATTTCCTAAGAACAACGAACATAAACACGGCGTTAGTCGCAAGCAGTAGCCGGAGCACGGGAACGCTCTGCTTCCCGTCATCGGCGAAGAAATATAGGATGCAAGATAAGTTTCCAACAAACCATTTTTTCAGCATCCCGATCTCCTCTGTTTGAGCAACAATGTACACAGCAATGTCGTCGGCATTGCGGTTGTAAGCGTCCACCACTCAAAGTTCCCAGGCCACTGCCTGATGTAATCATAAGGCAGCGCGGGCCTGGGAACTTTTGACAACCCCTGTAGGTCCATGTGGTTACATGCGGACTGCGCTTGGCCTTTATCATGCCAGATGGGTACACGACGGCCGCCAGATGGCAGCACATATTGCAAGGGGGCTGTTGTGCTCCTTAGTGTGTTCTTCCAAGCACACAACAAGATGGGTTGTGGCCTCTAAACAGAAGGGCGTTAGTGTGAATTCATCGATGGAATAGGGTATATGGGTAAGTAAACAGGCCGTTCCGTTACGACAAATTTGGTGCATACACAGCTTTTTGGTGCACTATTCGTTTTCCGCCCTTGGGGTCTTTTTAGTGTCGTCAGTAGAACACGTAATAACTAAACTACGTGCAAAAATATAAACGCAAAGGAAATAATGAATACGTCAAACCTTCATTTCAAAAAGGGGCGGAAATGGGTCTCCACCGCTGCGAAAGTAAAGAGGGAAAAAAGCGCGGGTTAGGGTATTGCTCCCGTGAGACCATGTATCATCAAAGTACTTGCTCTTGCGACGAAACTACAGACACTGAGCAATAAAAAATACATAATTTCCAAAGGCTATAGTTTTACCTTAGTGGTCAGAAATGCACCAACAGTCATACTTATTAAAAAGCGACCTAACATTGAACAACCGAAAATTACTGAATTTACAAATGCTATAGGCTTACCATTTTGGTCAGAAATTCACCAACACTGATATTTATCAAAGCGCGACGAAACATTCAACGACCAAAAATTACATAATTTCCCAAGGCTATAGACACCTTTTGGTCAGAAATGCAGCCACACTAAGATTTATCAAAATGCGGTTAACCATTGAACGATTGAAAATTACAGAATTTGCAAAGGCTACCATAGGCGTGTCTTTTTCGTGAGAAATGCACCCACACTCATATTTATTAAATTGCGATGAATATTAACGATTGAAAATTACAGAATTTCCGAAGGCTATAGGCTCCCCTTTGTGTTGATGAGCACATGCACACCGACAATCAATATTTTATCGAAATGCGACCGAAACACCGACCGATTGAAAATATACAGAACTTCCAAAGGTATATATGGATTCCCTATCATTGGTCAGACATGCACCCACAACAATATTATCAATATGCCGAAACGAAACATTGAACAACCCCAAAATTTACAGAATTTCCAACATGCTATAGGCTTCCCTTTTGGTCAGAAATGCCCCCGCATCAATATTTATCAAGATGCGACGAAATATTGACGATTGAAAATTACAAGATTTCCAACGTATAGGCTGCCTTTTCGGTCAGAAAGCACCCACACCCATATTAATCAATATGCAACGAAACATGAAGCGTTGAAATTTGCAGAATTTCTAAAGGCAATAATAGACTTTCCTTTTTTGGTGAGAAATGCACCGACACTCATATTTAAAAAATGCGACGAAAATTGAGGGATTGATAATCACAGAATTTCGAATGCTATAGGCTTTACCTTTGCGGTCAGGATTGCATCCACAGGCAATATTGTTCAAAATGCGACGAAGCACTGAACGTTGAAAATTACAGATTTTCCAAAGGCTGCATCACGAGTTGTGTTAGTGGTGGATGTCATCGTAAATAATTGACAGAGCAAAGGGTAAACACGGACAGAAAGAAGTAAAGGACACCGCGCTATGTCCTTCCCGGCGCGGTGTCCTTTTCTTCTTTCTGTCCGTTGTATAACCCGTTGCGCTGTCAATTATTTTACGATTTCCGAAGGCTATAGGCTTACTTTTTTGTCAGAAAATGATCCACTCTCATATTTTTCAAAATGCGACGAAAGCATTGAACGATTGAAAATTACACCATTTGCAAAGGCTTACCTTTTTTTGGTCACAAATGCGCCCACACTCATATATCAAAATGCGACGAAACAGAGAACAATTGAAAAGTACAGAATTTCCAAGGGCTATAGTCTTACCTTTTTGGTCAGAAATGCACCCCAGCGATATTTATGAAAATGCGATGAAACATTGAACTATCGAAACACTACCGAATTTCCAAAGTATAGACTTAGCTTTTGGTGAGAAATGTACCACACTCATATTTATCAAAATGTAGGGAAACATTGAACAATAGAAATTACGGAATTTCCTAGGGACTTACCTTTTTTGATGAGCAAAGTACCCCAACTCGTATTCATCAAAATGCGAGGAAACATTGAGCAATACAAAATTATAGAATCTCCAAAGGCTAAAGGCTTACCTTTCTGTCAAAAATGCACCCACAGTCATACTTCTCAAAATGCGTCAAAACATTGAACGATCGAAGATTACAGCATTTCAATGGCAATAGGCTTATATTTTTACAACGGGGCTGTTTAAGGGGGCGTAGCACGTGAGCAGTAAATGATCATGAAATGGAAAGGGAAGGAAGAAAGAATCATAGAGAGAGAAAGAATAGAGAGATAGATAGAAAGAAGTGGAAGCGAGAAATGCAGAGAAAAAGAGAAAGGGAAGGAAGAGGAAGAAAGTTGACAGAGAGCGAGAGGGAAAGAATGAAAGAAGAAAAAACAGAGGCTAAAAAAACATATACACGAGAAACAGAGAGAAGAGAGAGAAAGAAAGAAAGAAAGAAGAAAGAAAGAAAAAATTTAGGATGCTTCGCGCTAGGGGTGCAAGCCTGAAGGAAGTGCGGAGCAGGGCAGCCTTCTTTGGTTCTCTGCGGTTTTCTCTTTTTTCCTCTAACTCTTTATTTCTATTTCTCTTTTTCGTTCTCGCCGACCTATGCTGTCAACTCATGACGAGTCGACAACGCTGAACAACGCAGATGAGAGAGCTACATGAGTAAACCCAAAAGACTCACTTTCTCTCACAATGTTGCCAAGTTTAAATGCTAAAGGCAATTTTCGTCTACTCGACACAGTAATTATATCCTTGTTTATTACGGTAATGAAACAACAACTTTTCTTTGCCGAAAAAAAAACTTCTCAAATTTATGGAATCTTTTGGCTGTAAAGCAAAATAAAAAGCATATCTAGAAGAAAAAAAAAACCTTGCTGTCTGCTAGCAAAACATTCTCTGCAAACGTGCATGCACCACCAGCAATAACTTTTACCTTGTGCTGAGGGCTAGCGAGTCGTGTTTTTCACAAACAGCACGCTTGGCTAAGCAACAGCGCTGTTTGCAATGTGAATAAGGTGCTGCACGAACTATAGATCAAATTTGGCTCAAGCCCGGAACAATGCCAATATGTGCATCGCGTGTGTGGGCTTGTGAACGCTTCCGTTTGAGAATAAAATCACGCATGTAGTCCTATCCTTTAATGTAAACAAATGAAAGAATGGAGCAATCGGTGAAAATAAAAACGCATGAGCGAGGATCCAGAAAATCAGCTTTAAAACGCTGAAGAAGACCACATATTGATAACACTGGCACGCAATTTTACTTCATCGCAATCTCACACTTTCGATGGTACGAGAATGACGTGCAAATAGGGACATTTAGCTTGTACGTATACTTTTTAACGTTACCGTGTACCGGAATACGGATGATCGCGTTTGACCGTGTTACCGAAACGCATGTTTTAGAAAAGTTTTAGCTCGCCATACGTAAACGTTTACGTGCGTACGTAAACGTATACCTTTACGTTTGCGCAAACCACTAAATGGTGATGATAACTGCATTTACACTATATTTAATTGAGGTAATATTGAATTAAGGCTACGGCACAATAATGAGAGGTTCTTAGCGTGTGCAGTAACCGGTCTAAATAGTTGCACTGACGTAACCATGGCTGACATTTCGGGGCACCAGCGGGTTGACACGCTGCGTGAAACTTTTGCTCGAACGCGCCGAGCAAGAAACGGTGAGGCTCGCCACCAGATTAGTGCCGGTGCCCCCAAGCATCTTTCATACCCAAACCCTCGCGTTTTTGTGTTCCCCCTTTGCGCGACTGGCGAACAAAAGAACGCGGGAACCGAACGACAGGGTGTCCCCATCTGCACTGACACTCTCAAATGAGATAAAGAAGTCACGGTGGCCGCCATGTTGGAGCCCAAGCGCACAGAACCTGTCTGTGACGTCACATGCAAGCTATGTATACGCAAAGGGGTGGGTGTAAGAATACTGGGTTACTGGACGATGGTGGCGACATCTTGTGACGCTTCGTGCAAGCACAGTCATGGACAAGTTGTTTTGGCCTAGTGTTTTGAGGGAAAAAATATTAAAAAGTCACTTTCTTCGTAATTATGCCGCTGCAAGGATTTACATGAAGTAGAATGCACGATGTTTCTGCAATAACAATGTGTGCTTGCCTGGTTCATCTTGCCTCGCTAGATGGCGCCACTATCCAACCTGTCAGGGGCTTTAGGCTGCTCACGTTTACGGCTTCGGTATCTCAGTCGCTCTAGCTTGGGTAATCCGGCTGAACAAGGTGGTCGCAATTGGCGCTCGCACGCGGTTATTTTGACTCGGCGGCTGCAGTCTCCGCCAAAGCAGACATCGCGAGTAGCCACGAACGAAGGTGGATTGCGAGATAGGGCCGTAAACGTAAAGCCCATCCGGCGACTAGTTACGTTCCGTAAAAGTCTACGTTCCGTAAAGGCCCGCGCATGCGCAGATTCCTATCAGTTAACGTAAAGAAGTATTACGTATAAGCTAAACGCCCCTATTTAAAGACGCGAAAAACAACAACTACGATCTCAGTGACAAATACATGTCCTGTGAATGACACTTCATTGAAATGATGTAGACAATGAAGAGAAGGCCTAGCTTATGGCACGAAATACCTCGGCACCGCAGTCAGGAGTAACCGTCGCTGAATTCACAGAAAAACGCAAGCTGCACTTATCTACGCCTGTATTCCATGTGGCGTATTCCATACGGTGCGCATGCAAGTACTGCTTGGGAATAGGCTCCGGAAATATAATGAAAAGCCACAATTTGACTGAAAAGAATGGTCGAGGAGGAGAGAGATAACGGACGCACATTGTTTGCATTGGCGCACTGAAAGAACGGATATAAGGTGCAATAGTACAGTTGCGTAGCCAGAAATTTTTTCGGGAGGGAGGGGGGGGGGGTATTGAACCTACCACCCCCTGGCTACGGCAGTGCAAGATTGATTGCTTCCTCTTGCTACTACTGCTCGTGCTGGCATTTTTTTTAAAACAGCACACAGCTGGCGAACTCACGGCCAGGGAAGTTATTAAGTCCTGCATGGAAGAATGCCTCGCTGACGTAATTGCCGACTCAAATGTTCCTCGCTTTTGTATCGAAGCACTTACGCTTCTCTAGAAGAGGCTTCCCTATAGAAAATAGCGTATAACGTCCATGCAAGCGCTCATTAAGCCATGAGCTCACTCTCTTACAGTATAGTCAATTGAAACACGCCGCGAACATATTGCTCAAATGAAATACAGCTGTCACTAACAATTGCTAACAGTTTATACGGTGGGGAATAGCACCGCCAGCGATAAAAAAAAATTACAGTTTCACAGCAA
>NC_051180.1:97490611-97531660 GCF_013339695.2 Rhipicephalus sanguineus | reverse complement strand
TGTCAAAGGTCCCAGGCCGCGCTGCCTATGATTACATCAGGCAGTGGCCTGGGAACTTTGAGTGGTGGCGCTTACAACCGCAATGCCGACGACATTGCTGTACATTGTGTTGCTCAAAGAGGGGAGATCGGGATGCTGAAAAATGGTTTTGTGGAAACTTATCTGCATCCTATATTTCTTCGCCGATGACGGGAAGCAGAGCGTTCCCGTGCTCCGGCTACTGCTTGCGACTAACGCCGTGTTTATGTTCGTTGTTCTTAGGAAATACGGTATGTGATAGCATCGGCGGTCTTTATCAGAGAACCAATGATTCATGCATGCTGGAACGAGACAGTTTTCGCTGCCTTCTACTTGCATGCAGAGACAACCCGGCGTCACCCACGAGTTCTAAAGCGCATCGTGACTGCTTGCGCATCCCATACGTTGCTGTTGACATCTTTCATTCGTTTATTACATTACGATAACAGACACATGCTAAACGGGAAGCTCCTGCGCGTCACCATTCACACAGAACGGACCGACTGTGCTGCAGCGTGCTGTTTGTAGCTTGAATTGCGAAGTTTAGTATGGTATCGTTTGACGAGGTGTTTTTGGTGCGCTATTGCTTCACTGTGGCATATTTTCGAGCCTTTCTTCTGCTGTGGGAATGTTTGTCAGATGCTTCAAATGTGCTTTACGTTTTCGTACGACACTGAAAAAAATGTATTCTGGGAAATGGATTACATTCGACCGTGGGTGCGCTGTCATTCGTTGCGCCGAGGCAATTTCGCAAGCGTTGAGTCGGCGTCACAAAATTGTTTCTGCTGCTGCTGGTCGACATAGTAAGACCTCAGTAGGGCCCCGAAAGCGACGCTGTGAAATGCGAATATTATTCGCCTATCATATTTACGCAGCGCATGTAGGAAGGAGACTGCATTAAATACCTGCGAATCGAAGCCTACATCTTGGAAAAATCAATGCGTTTCGTGCTCGCTGTCCATTTGTGCGAAATGCCTAAATTCTGGACATTTTTAAGCGCGCAGTAATTATTGTATATACAAGTTACCTCAATGGGGACCAAGGAGCGAAGTAGATGCCATGCAAGAGGATGTACTAGGGGCGTAGCCAGGAGCTTTTCCGGTGCGGAGGGGGGGGGGGTTCAACTACTTATATTTATGTTCGTGCGTTTGTGTGTATGTGTGTGTGTGTGTATATACACATAAAATTGAGAATCTCCGGGAAAAGAGGGGGGGGGGGGGGCGGTCCTGGCTACGCCAGGGTACACCACCATCTGTTATGAAGGGCGCTTTGAAGTTGTCAGCAGCACTGTATTTTCCGTTGGGCCTAGTCGTGTAGAGGCTCAGGCCTCGTCGCAACCATCCTACTTTATAATTTCAGCATATTCAGATAGCTAAAAAGCTGCTTCGTTCTCAGCGACGGCAGTCTCACATACGACTTGGTGACAAAAGTGTCATCTTTGTTGTCACTGTGAGGCCGTACAAAGTGTCACCGAAGTCACTAGGAAATGCCAGTACACGGATGGGTTCTTACACGTGACATGACATGACAAGACATTATTGAGGTTCTGGAGAGCGCACGCCCGAGGGGACCCGGGATGAGCCGATGGCTTCACCCATGACTGAACTGGCAGGCCAGTCCGGCATCATCAGGGCCTTCTGGACGACCTGGAGTTGTATATGTTCTGGACTCTTGACGGCGCCGCTTCAGTTCGAGAAAAGGTCCTTACACACTCGACTGACATTTTTAACACGAAAGTGTTTTATGCCGAGTCCACCAAGACTCTCATGACGTATTTCTGTCACGGAAATACGTCCGCAAAATGCCAACGACTAGATGACAAAGCAAACACTTAAAAGAAAGAAAGGTCAGCCACGGGAGTCGAGCCCACGACGTCTCGGTCCGCGACGACAGGTGACATGACGCTCTAACCACTGGGCCATGGTCACACATGCAGGAGGCTTTACGAACGCGCCTTTTATCTCTGATACTTTCCTCTCACAGTGCTCTTGGTTCGCGACGTAATGTCACCGTCTGGGAGCGGTAGAGTAAATTAAGGCATGGCCTTCGCGATTAGCTCCGGCGAGGCGCCGTTGCACCGTTAACACGGCCGTCCCCATTCGGCGCGTTTCAAAAGATGTGTAATTTTGTCAACGCCTCACACCGCGAGGTGGCGGCTTTAGCCCAAGCCTCGCTCTAAGCATCCATCCATATGAAAAAAATAGCTGGGACGCTCGCCCGCCTGGTTGTCATATGCGTTTCCGCTCGAACCGTGAGATATCACGGCCATACTAGGTATAGGAGACACCTCCGCGCTTCGAGTTTCGCGTCGCGTTTCTAGCCCGGCCGTGTTGTGATCCTTCTGTTAACTTTTCAACATTCCGCGGGATGGCGACCTTAGCCCAAGCTCAGTAGATTTGCTGTATATAGCTACCGCAAGTAGCATATAAAGGAGCTATATGCAGTAACTCAAAAGCTTATTAAGAAGCTCAACATCCAATAACCGACGCTCTTCTGGCTGTCACAACCACTTTCTCTGATCACGCTCTAAACCCCTGCGAAGGAACGGCCTGCGCAACAGTAGCAACGGCTCGTTGCTGGAGCTAATGTCGGAGGCCACAAGTAATGCATCATGACCTAACGAGTATGAACTGCGAGCGTTTCGTTAGTCTCAGCGCGGCGGAGGCCTTCGCTGCAATATTGTAGAAATCTCTATGGTCGGTGAAATGCGGCGTCCACGGTGATTTGATTCGGTGACGACGCAGTTAAGCGATTCGCCTTTCGCGTCAGCGTGTGACGCCTCCTCGCCAGCGTAGGGCTGTCCTCCAAATGGACCAACGGTGTTTTTCTTCTGCCGCCTACTGCTTCGAGTGCACTGGCCCGACTACTAAGGAGCGCACAACCTTACCGTTTCTCTCCTCAAATGACGACGCTTTGAAATAATGCATGTCGAGTTTGTTTATT
The DNA here is from genome assembly GCF_013339695.2 of Rhipicephalus sanguineus. Taxonomy (NCBI): domain Eukaryota; kingdom Metazoa; phylum Arthropoda; class Arachnida; order Ixodida; family Ixodidae; genus Rhipicephalus; species Rhipicephalus sanguineus. Next base: position 97,528,699 of record NC_051180.1, on the reverse strand, counting down.
ACGTGCATGTTGAAATCATCTTTGGTGCGGGATTCATCATATGCTGTGTCCAGGTGTATGCAAACTACTACAGCTACCACAAAGGGTTTAATCATGTTCATGGACGTAAACGTCGGGATGGAGATCTGCCGCTAGGCGTCAACGTGGGTGCGTCCATATCAAGCGGTGATATAGCTGCCAAACACCTATAGACACTGTGAAAGCTCTCGTATATCAATGTATAATAGCCATTCAACTACTTCTGCGAGGATACGTTTCCCTTTCGTGTTACACCGAGTCCTATAACAGAGGATCAACCATGGTTTTTTATACACCATTCAATCGCAATCAAAGCAGATAGAAACAAACATTTATATCAGCGACTGCCATACGATTCAGACAGACAGCGCCACACAACACCTAAACATCATCGGTAGCTTCATTATGCTTCAGGCAGATAGCAGCAATTTCACATAAAAATTGAGAAAATAAGGTCAGTCTGCCGTAAGGGCAGAGAGTTGGGCTGTGAATATATGGTCCTTGTTTTCTGTAGTAAGATTGATTTGATTGAAGTAGACAAGGCATTAGGTTTACTTCAAACAAAAAAAAATCGGCAGATCCCACGCAGTGCGGGACTCGATGTAATGCGAAGCAGCCAGCAAAGAGCTGCATACATCGTCTTGTTTGTCATCGAGGCTAATGAAGTCATTCATGTCGTGTCATCTAGTTCGCCATATATCGCGAGATTGTCATACATGCATGCGGGTACAATCTGGTATATGTCATGCTAATAAACATATATTCTGCTACATATATAGGATGCGTGACCTGCTATTTATGTTCGGCACTCCTGTCATGCCATACCAATTTAGGTATATATCCAGTTAACAAAATGGCTGCGAGTGCACCATGACCGTGGCGTCTAAATGCCACGGTCATGGCATTTAGACACATGACATGACATGCATGTCATGATTTTCGTGTTACCACCTGTTATTTATGTTCGCCACACAGACGTCGCGCGATACCAATTTCGGTATATATCAAGCTAGCGCAACGGCTTTCAGCGCACCTTGAGCGTGGCACGTAAGTCATGCTGTGCATGACATGCGTGTCATGATTTTCATGTTACCACCGGGTATTTGTGTTCGTCACACATTCACGTCACGTGATGCCAATTTTGGTATATATCAAGCTAGCGAAACAGCCGCGAGCGCACCATGTAAATCATGCGTGGCATGATTTACGCGTGGCATGTAAATCATGCTGTACATGACATGCGTGTCATAATTTTCATGTTAACTCCTGTTTGTGTTCGTCACACAGTCACGTTGCGAGATACTAATTTTGGTCTATATCAAGCTAGCGAAACGGCCGCCATCGCACCAAGAGCATGGCACGTAACTCATGCTGTACATGACATGCGTGTCATGATTTGCATGTTAGGACCTGCCGCTTATGTTCGTCATACACTCTTGTCACGCCATACCAATTTTGGTATATAGCAAACTAACGAAACGGCCGCAAGAGCACCAAAACAGTGGCATGTAAATCATGGCGTTCATGACATGGATATCGTGATTTTCATGTTATGACCTGTCATTAAGGTTCGTCATAAAGCCATGTTTCGCCATACCAATTTTGGTGTAAATCCAATTAGCGAAACGGCCAGGAGAGCGCAAAGTCGTAGGCGGCTAGATAGATACACAGACTACACCGTCTGCCCGCACTACCGTAGCACTATCAACCTCAGCTGAACAACTTGAAGCTTGTGGCGCGCGACGTGCCAATAAAAAATACAAGTAACTTAATTAAAGAGAGAAAGAAAGCCTCTGCAAATAAACTGCCTAAGTTGTTGAGTAATTGTAACAAGGTAAATTTTATGTTAAAATTATTGGTAATTACATTCAGAAGCAATTACGTGCCTCCCACGCAAACATGACGTTTCTTGGTGTTATTTCGTGGACATTTGATGCCGGCTACGCCACCACACACCGGCCTTCTAACGGCCTTCGCCGTCGCACTGAAACTGTTGCGCACCCTCGCTTACAGCTTGGCCGTAAAACACGTGCACTCCTTTGAAGATTTGTTGGACTTTATGGAGCGTTAGATGAAGGTGACCGCTTAGCACATGCCCCGAAAACACAAGTAGCGCATTTGCAGCCAGTAAAACGTTCTCACGATTGTTACAACTAGGGGCCACGTCGTGTTCATGCAATGAGGACGACCCGCCTAACCGCGAGGTCGCGAGCGAGGCTGCGCGGTGATTTCCCACGCACATGTCGCTAACCTCTAAGCATCAGCTGGCGCGCCATGCTTTGTCACGTACCTTATACACACGTCATCACCACGTGGTCACATTACGCGCCCCGTTGTTCCGCGTACGGTTGCGTTTCGCGACGCATGTGCAGAATGGCATCCTCGTGTTTTCTGTCAGGGGTCACTCCACGTGCCGCACTTTTCAAGAAAAAACGCCAGGCCTGTGCGGAAAGCGCAGCACAGTCACAGCGAAAGCTGGAAGAGCGGCATTCCTAGAGCCCTTTATAAACTCTCTTGTGGTTACTAATACACGTACACTAGCAACGTACCCAATACGCCACACATCATTTTTTTTTCTTAAATTGGGAAGCACCCACCACGACATTATTCGTCATTCTGCGGAGAAGCCAGGTACCATCCGTAAGGCATTTTGTGCACTTTGTTGGTGCGACGGTTGATGACGATGAAGCATTATGGGAGAACCCTTTGTAATGGGTTGGAAGCATTCAACAACCCACTCGTTGCGCAATTCGCATTGCGTGACGCCCTGTTACAGTATTCGTGTTGCGTGACGCCTGGTTGGTATTTTACTCTTCTACCACGCTACATTACATATGTTAATGTGGTTCCTTCCCGGCATGAAGCCTGTATAGGACCTTCTTGCAAAACAGTTTCAAGCACCGGCATGGCTCTGAAGTAGAATATTGGGCTCCCACGCAGAAGGCCCAGGTTCGAACCTCGTTCCATCCCGGATATTTTTCCTTATTTAGTTTTTTTTATTTCGCGCGATAGTGGTTACGGACACCGGTGGCGGTGGCGGCGGACAACTACGGCGCCAAAAACTGCCCTTGTTGTGATCTCATAACAGCTTTCGCTGTAAAAAAAAAAAAAAAAAAAAAAAAAAAAAAACGCCAGGCCTGCGTGGAAAGCGCAGCACAGTCACAGCCAAAGCTCGAAGAGCGGCATTTCTAGAGCCCGTTTCTAGAACTCTCTTGTGGCTACTAATACGACTACACTAGCAACGTACCCACTACGCCACAAATCATAATTTTTGTGAAGTTGGAAAGCACCCACCACGACATTACTCGTCATTCTGCGGAGAAGCGAGATACCATCTGTAACGCATTATGTGCAGTTTATTGATCGGACGGCTGATGACGATGAAGAATTATGACTGAGCTTTTTGTAATGGGTTGGAAGCTTTAAAGGACCCACTAGTTACGTAATTCGCATTGTCTGACGCCCGGTCGTTATTTCACTCTCCCACCACACTTTGTAACATACGCTAACGTGAGAAAGAGATAGAGAGAGAGAATTAACTTTATTGAGACCCTGAGGAAATGGATCATGGGAGCCTTATGGGCTTCCTTGGCAACCAATAGAAGTGCACTTGCGAGGAACCCACTACGCTATAAATCATAATTTTTGTGAAGTAGTTAAGCAGCCACTATGCAAACTTTCGTCATTCTGCGCAGAACCGTGGTACCTGCTAAACACCTGTAAGGCATTATGCCCCGCCACGGTGGTCTAGTGGTTATGGCGCTCGACTGCTGACCCGAAGGTCGCGGGATCGAATCCCGGCCGCGGCGGCTGCATTTTCGATGGAGGCGAAAATGTTTGAGGCCCGTGTACTTAGATTTAGGTGCACGTTAAAGAACCCCAGGTGGTCGAAATTTCCGGAGCCCTCCACTACGGCGTCTCTCATAATCATATGGTTGTTTTGGGACGTTAAACCCCAGATATTATTATTATTATTATTATTATTATTATTATTGTAAGGCATTATGTGCACTTTGTTGATGCTGTGGCTAACCACGATGAAGAATTATGGCAGATCCCTTTGTAATGGGTTGGAAGCATTCAACAACCCACTCGTTGCGCAATTCGCATTGTGTGACGCCTGGTTACAGAATTCGCGTTGTGTGACGCTTGGTTGTTATTTTACTCTTCTACCACCCTACATTACATATGTTAATGTGGTTCCTTCCTGACATGAAGCCTGTATAGGGTCTTTTTGCAAAGCAGTTTCAAGCACCGGCATGGCTCTGATTCGCATGGTGTATAAGCGTGGTGTCCCACCACGCTTTATAACATACGCTAATGTGAGAAAGAGACAAAGAGAGGGAATTAACTTTATGGAAACCCTGAGGAAATCAAGCATGGGAGCCTTATGGGCTTCCTTAGCAACCAATAGAAGTGAACTTGCGAGGGATCCACTACGCTATAAATCATCATAATTTTTGTGAAGTAGAGAAGCTGCCACTATGCAATTTTTCGTAATTCTGCGGAAAACCGTGGTACCTGCTAACACCTGTAAGGCATTATGGGCACTTTGTTGATGCTGTGGCTGACGACGATGAAGAATTATGGCAGAGCCCTTTGTAATGGGTTGGAAGCATTCAACAACCCACTCGTTACGCAATTCGCATTGTGTGGTGCCTGGTTACAGAATTCGCGTTGTGTGACGCTTGGTGGTTGTTATTTTACTCTTCTACCACCCTACATTACATATGTTAATGTGGTTCCTTCCTGACATGAAGCCTGTATAGGGTCTTTTTGCAAAGCAGTTTCAAGCACCGGCATGGCTCTTAGGTAGAATACTTGGCTCCCACGCGGAGGGCCCAGGTTCGAACCACGTTCCATCCTGGAATTTTTTTCTTATTTCGTTTTTTTTTCTTATTTCGAGCGATAGTGGTTACGGACGCCAGTGGCGGCGGCGGCGGCGGCGGCCAACTACAGCGCCAAAAACGGCCCTTGTTGTGATCTCATAACAGCTTTCGCTGTAAAACTGATGTTATTAGTCTTCGAAGTTCAAAACTCGAGCAGACGACGAGAAGAAACGTTCCCTTTCGCATTTCACTCTCCTGCTGACGTGAAAGCCCGTTTTCAATCACCGCGCGCCTCTTATAAAGACATACTGGAAGTCTCCCGTCATTGTTGCCTAGTGCCTTGCCACCGCTCTTTTTGACGGCGTTGCAACTATGGCTACGAAGAACCACGTGCGTCGTCTAGCAGACGGTTCCATGGTTTGTATTGTAGAGCACACGATCAGTCTGGATGACCTAACAAACCTTGAGCGCGAGCTCTTGCGATGTAGCAATGCTCTGCATGCAGCGCCGTATCCGTACACGCCACTGTAAATGAACGGTGCGTAGCTGAGCCCCGTGCAACGCTAGGATGGCTCCGAGGTCCCGGACGAAACGCCACCACCCAGTGACGCAGAAGGCGTCGGTTGGAAAGCGTATAGAATTTTTTTTTTTTCGTTGACAGCATTGTGCCGAACTCAGCGTTGCCTGTTTCGCAGGTGCCGGTGTGGCCAATGTCGTCCGATGCCGCAAAAGGCAAAACGCGGGAGAGTATTGTTTGATTGCACAGTTCTACAGCGCGCCTAGCGTCGTGATCATTGTTTTGAGAATACATCAGTCAGAAACAGAAATGGTTTGTTTCTGAGAAAGCATAAAAAGGGGTTTTATTCTTTTCAGGGCTCAGTAATATGGCCTAGCTACCACCATATGAATATTACATACTTGTCGCGTCAAACCAGTCAAAATGCACGGCCCTTGTCGTCCCCTGCTACATGACCAAACGTCACTTCCCATAACAAAAAGAAATATCTGCGTGCTTCGCTGCAAATGTCGTCTAAAGACGATAGAAGAGGCGCGGCGTGAGATATGGACGCCATCTGGCAATACGTCGGGAAACATGAGTGCTGTTCACGGGCTGGTAGTCCCGGCGCAGCAGCAGGCGAAGACCGGCGGTGACCAACGCAAAAGGGCGGGGACGCCAGCCAGCCCGAACACGCGGTTTGGCGCGAAGCGCTGAAGCAGGAGAAACATCCGCACTTAACGAGTACTCTCCACAAACTCTTTTATTTACACGTCAGCTGGGTAAAACAGGAATGCTGGAGCGGCGCCCCATGGCATTCGTACAGTGCAATACAGAACCGAAACCGAAACACAGCAATGAGCTCGTGCAGAGGGCACGGAGGAAGACAAGTTTCAGCGCAGCTAAAGAAACTGGGGTCTTTAAAATTACGTATGTATGCATTTTCTATTAAAGGAACACACCACTTAATACTTACCTAGTGATGTTGCGCCTCAGATATGCGTAATGTTTGTTGTTTGATCGACAATGTACACAAGTATGAACCTAGTCAGCCGTTCAAGATGGCTGGCCCTTGGACAAGTGGTTCAACTTTTGGCCGAGTTTTGTATCGAGTGACGTGCCGACGATCAAAGACAGACAGAAAGACAGACCAAAATTTCTCCGTTTAAGTATCCCAAGAAAGACTATCGTCTTTAAAAATAGCCTATGTGTGTCGCTGTAGTGCAAGATCAAGGTAGTTTATTCGGTGAAATAAAATGATGACGTCTTCGGCGATGCCAGTTGCGCAACGATGTCGGTGCATTCCACAGTACCACACCAAGCATCGAAAATAACATGCTTAATCGGTGTCGCAGGGCTGGCAGGGCCCCTTAGAGAAGGGGTGTAGAGTTCGGTTGATCGCCAATGGAGCCAACGTAATGCAATAGCGGCTGGCATTCTCAAAATAAAAAGCCTCCGTGCTTGCTCTGGGTACCCTTCAAAATTTTATCTGCATGCCGAACTAGAGTAGTTGAAAAACGTATAACAAGAAAGACGAGAACAAGCCTCTTTAAGTGACATTCGTGTCCTTTAAAAGAGCGCATTCGAATGTGAGGCAAATATGTCTGAAACAGTGCTGTAGGAATGCTTGTTACCTTGGTGATTATAATGCTGGTATGCATTCCATGTCACGCGTGTCGGTTTCGGTGCCTTTATACGCACACCAACGTGCTTGAGCGAGGGCTGCGAGGGCGTCAAGGCTTCTTGGAGGGCGTATGAAGGCTCCGTACTGTTCGTACCACACAAACCTCCTCGGTATTCCCCCAAGGAGATTTAAAAAATTCAGGCACCTTTCCCATATATCGGGAAAATGGGGGCAAGCGAAGATTGGCGTGTGCGTGCGTGACCTGCTTCTTTCTTTCTTTCTTTCTTTCTTTCTTTCTTTCTTTCTTTCTTTCTTTCTTTCTTTCTTTCTTTCTTTCTTTCCTTTTTCTTTCTTTCTTTCTTTCTTTCTTTCTTTATCGCATTATGCAATGCTGGATGGATGGAAAAAATCACAGCTTATCCACGGAGTGAATGATGATGAGTGGGCGAAGCTGCGGAGGTTCATCGGTAAACCGTGAATCTTCCGTGAATTCTGCCCAGTACATCATCACCGACTTGAGATCGGGCGCGTTTATACTAAAGGTTCGATGAGTTATGACGACTTGCAGCTCACTTTAATTTTACATGTACGCTGTGAATTTTCATTGTTTAGAAAACCATTGCTTTAGAAAACATCTGGCGTCTTTCGTTAAGCAGCTGATGTCTTTTCGTTTTGCTTTAGAAACATCTGGCGTTCTTTCGTTTTGCTTTTACAAAACATCTGGCGTCTTTCGTTGGTTTATTTCATCAATCAACGGCGTTTTGAACAAAATTTTTATTGTTTAATCACGCACAGGAGAAATCTCACCAGGCACTACCTTGGAGGTAAACAATGGCTGCTAATGGGAATGAGAGACAGAAGAATTCGGCTTTTAGTTAACGCGCACGCTGCGAATTTTTTATTGTTCAACAACGAACAGGAAAAATCTCCCACCGGCACCACCTTGGAGGTCAAAGCGTAAGACTGGTTACGCACTACGACTACTACGACTACGACTACGAGGGACGAACGGGTGCCGCCTTAAGGAGCTTCGCCCCTAAAAAAAACATGGCTGATCCCTCCGTCATCGGAATCAGTATAACACGAAAGTGAAACGTGTCTTCACAGAAGTAGTGCTTATTGCGTAGTGATATATGAATGCTTGTACAATTTCTATTCGTGTTTGGCAGCTATAGCCCCGCTTGGCATGGATGCACCCATGTTGACGCCTAGTTAGAAGAGGTTCGTAGCTTTACCGCAAACGCGCGCGTCCCGATGGCCTCTGTCTCGCTCCACCAAGGCACGACATTCGCCCGTCGAAGTTGTGTCGTTTCTGCAACGCGTATTGCAGCAGTTCTGTTAGTCGGTGCTCTCGCAGTCGGAGTAGGGCGCCTCGGCGACGCCAGCGCGGCCAGTGTCCCTCGCTGGCATCGAGACGCTTTAACCATGACCTCCGAAAGATATAAGGCACGTTCGCGAAGTGTCCAGCATCTGACATGGTAGCTTAGTTCAATAAAGAATAAAAACATGGTAGCTTAGTTGGTTTCGAGTCGGGCGCTTACCGTCGCGGCCGCAACGTCGTGGGTTCGATTCCCAGTGGTGGATCTTTTTATTGGTTTTTCTTTCTCACTTGTTGGCGTCTATTTTATCAACGTCAAATCCGTAACGGATGTACTATTGCGCTCAGTATGAGCTACATCAGGCGAGCGCGTAGCCGAGCGCTCTGCAAGGTTGTGCAGTGGCGCTGATCATGGCTTATTTTCAAGTTACCGGGAGAGAGTTTGGTTGCTCGTGCGAGCGCGCATCGCTCCCACGTGCTTGCTCTCACCCTCGAAGTTATCATTTTCGAAGCTGATATCACCAAAGGGCAAAACGAGGGCGAGGGTGAAAGCAAGTGGAGGGTATGCGCGCTCGCAGGGAAAGTCAAACTCTCTCCCGATAAATCGAAAATATGCCATGATCGGCGCCACTGTACAACCTTGCAGAGCGCTCAGCCACGCGTTCGCGTGATGTAGCTCATACTGAGAGCGATAGTACTTGGTGGACCCCGGCATAAATCCCTTTCGTGTTAAAAAGCTTCATTTCGTATCCGGCGTATTTTGTGGGCTGGGCTCCCGCCTAGGCGTCGGCTAGAAGGTCTTGCCTCCTAGCGGCTTCCTCGGCCCGCTGGATAGGCCAGAGCTGATCGTCCAGAGCTGAGTTGAGTAGCGCGGCCCGCCAACGTGCGCGGAGGCTGTCGGTGGACGCCGCGTTCTCATCACTGTGTATTATTCCCTGGCATTCCCATAGGATGTGAGGTGGCTCGTGCTTCACAATCTTTGCATTGATCGGTCGTATATATATATGGATATATAACTTGCAGTAGCGCGGGATTCTTGTATGACCTGGTTTATAACTGTCGCCATTGGATAGACTGCGACCTATTGAGTTTAAGGAGAGGTGGTGGGTAAACGCGTCTCTGCAGTTTATAATGTTAAGTAATGTCATTGAATGTGGTCATTCGGTCCCCCCACTCCCACACATCCGAAGACTCTGAAGAGGGACCAACATCTGTCATAGCCCGGAACGCGAGTCCTAGAGCTACGTTGTGTGCAGCCTCGTTAGGGTTGACCTCTCCCGTGGCGTCGGGTATGTGGGCTGGGAACCATAGAATGTAGACACATCCGTCGTCTTCGGTTGTTTGCCGTAAAACACGTGCACTCCTTTGAAGTTTTGTTGGACTTTATAGAGCGTTAGCTGAAAGTGACCGCGTAGCACATGCCCCGAAACACAAGTTGCGCGCATTTGTGGCCAGGTTTGCCTGTTCTAAGAATACGCAGTGCCTCAGGGGAGATTCTGCCATTTGAAAAGTTGCGAACTGCCGTTTGTCAATCGCTGATTATATAATGGGCGTCAGTTTGTGCTATGGCCTTAGTTATAACTGTCTCTTCCGCCGTTTCGGGGAGTGCCGTGTTAATTGTCACACGTGTGCTGCATTGTCCATTGTAATTAACAACTGCTGCGACGAAAAAGCTTTTTTTTGTTTGTAACGAGCGGCATCTACGAAGGCCGCTTCTTTGTTGTTTCCGAAGCTCTTTATCGTGGTTCTTGTTCTGCTTTGCCTTCTGCCTGCGTGGTGTACGGGGTGCATGTTTTTGGGTAACAGTGGGACTGTGATCTTAGCCCATATGTCTCGAGGAATATCGCATTTAGTGCCATATTGTGTGTGATAAGTGATGCCTAGTTTCTCTATTGGATGTATCTACCAGCCGTGGATTTAGAGAGGCGCTCGTACTGTGCAATACGTTGCGCCTATATCCGTTCCTCAAGCGTGTTATGTAAACCTATCTCTAGGAGCCTCTCTGTACCTCTGTTCTGCATCAGTCCTAGCGCTAGTTTGTAGATTTTTCTGATCAGGCTGTTTAGTTTCATTTTTTCTGCGGCGAACCATCTATGGTATTCGGCCACATGCATAATTTGGCTAATGACAAACGCGTGGATGAGCCTTATGACATTTGCTTCTTTCATGCCTTGTTGGCAATTCTTTTGATTAAGCGCATCGTTTGAGAAACCTTCGCTTCGAGATAGCGAACCGTTTCACCGTTGTTGCCTTTAGCCTGTATTATTAACCCCAGTATCCTTACCTCGTCGACAATGGGTATGGAGCGTTCATCTTGTGTTGTATGTCTGTGTATGTATGCGTGTTGTGGTGCTTGGGAGGTCGGCCTTTTAATGTTGGTCTGTGTAGTAGGAGCTCGGATTTTTCGGCAGGGCACGTAAAACCAGTGCCTTCTAGGCTAGGTGTTGTTCTACGGTGTTGATCGCTTCTTGTAATCGTTGTTCAATTGACCCATGGCTGTCATTGCTTACCCAGAGAGTAATGTCATCTGCATAGATTGTATGGCATAAACCTTCGATTCTCGGCAATCTGCTAGGGAGGCCAATTAAGATTAAGTTAAATAGTATAGGTGATATCACCGATCCTGCGGTGTATGGCACTGCCTATGGAGCTTTAGGACTGACCACTCCACAAAGTCGACAGCAGCGGAACTAGCTGCTCTGCGCGCTGCACTTTGTTTGGTCAATCGGGAACCACCTCTACATTGGTCTGTCTTCAGCGACTCAACGGCAGCCCTACAATCTGTGCTATCTGCTCTGCGTCGCGGACCATACGAACAGCTCGCATTTGAAACTCGATGTCTTCTCCATACTTCATATGAGAAAGGGCACCACGTGACGTTTCAGTGGCTGCCAAGTCACTGCGGCGTCATAGGGAACGAACACGCCGATAATGCCGCTCGGGCAGCTCATGAAAGCACACAGGAAGATACCATCCCACTTTCAAGGCCTGACGCTGTCAGCATTCTTCGAGGGCTTGCGCAGGAGATTACGCTCGCTCTATGGTACCCACCAAGCAGCCAAACCAACCGGAACAATCGTCAACGCCACCTGTCCTCTTTGATGCATCTCTGTATGCCAACTGGACTCCGCCGAAGAGAGGCCACATTGCTTTATGGCTTATGACTAGGGTTGGCATTTACGAAATCCTATTCCTTTCGGATTGGAATGGCCGACGACGCTCTCCGCGATGCCTGTCGTTGCGAGGAGACGCTACACCACGTCCTGCGCGACTGTCCGGTATATAATGCTCAGAGACAGTCACTGGCGTCCGTTCTAGCGCGCCTTGACTGTAGACAAATGTCTGTTGAAATAATTCTCGCATGTCGTCAACAGAAGACATCACAGCTGAAGGCGACGAAGGCACTGCTCAGGTTTTTAAGAGAGACGGACTTGGACAAGCAGCTGTGACAGATATGTCGCGTACCACGCAAAAGTGACCGACTACCACGCAAGAGTGACCGACTGATTCCGTGTGTGCTCTGTCATGTGCTATCTTTCTATCTTTCTCTCTCTCTCTTTCCTCTCCATCTTTAAATCTCCCCCACCCTGTCCTCATGTGTGGGGTAGCAAACCGGTTGTCCTATACTGGTTAACCTCCCTGCATTTCCTTCTCTAATATTTCTTCTCTCTCTCTTCCTCGGATGTGAGGTCTCCTAATATGATTTTAGCTTTCCTATTCATGCGGAAATTCCGGACGTAACTGTATATCCGCCCAACTAAGCCTAAGGTACTGACATGATTCAGTATGGCTTGGTGGGTGACATTATCAAATGCTTTTTTTGAGATCAAGCCCGATGATGGCTCGAGTTGATCTCCCAGGGTCATCTATGATCTGTTGTTTTAATTGTAACATGGCGTCTCGTGCACAGAGATTTCTCCGAAATCCTATTATTGTACATGGGAGTAGGTCGTTATCTTCTAGGTAGTTAGCGAGTCGGACGAGTAAGGCGTGTTCCATCAGCTTACATACACAGGATGTTAGTGATATAGGTCTTAGGTTTTCAAGCTGTAGGCGCTCACCAGGCTTGGGTATAAGGACGACTTGCGCCGTTTTCCATTGTTGAGGTACATGGCCTTGTCTCCAACATTCATTGATAAAGTTTGTTAATTTGCCAATAGACATATCGTCTAGGTTCCGCAGTGTTTTATGTTTTTTTTAATGGCGTCAGGGCCCGGTGCTGATTTAGTATTGAGTTTGTGTAAACCTGCTCTTGTCTCTGCTTCGCTGAGTTCTTCATCGAGGTCAGTATTCGGTACTCCCAAGTATTCGGGGTGAGCACATGGCGGCGTCTGGGTATGTATTTAAGTTCGACCGCTTTGAGGAACTCTTGTTCTGTGTCTTTATATCCAGGCAGAATTTTGTTCATATATCGTCTATGCACTGTTTTTGTGTCCTCTGGATTCAGGAAGTGTCTGGGTAAACTCCATGTTTTGCCTAGGCTCAATTCGTTGTCCATGGCGGTACAGGTTTCTTCCTGTTGCTGGCGGCAAAGCTGTCGGGCATATTGTTTGATTTCCTTGTCTATTGTGGCTATCTGTTTTTCTTAGTGTTCTGTTATGTGTCTGTGTTTTCCATCGTTTTTGCAGCCCTTGTTTCGCTTCCCACATATGAAGAGCCGGCTGTCCATCACTTCAAGCTGAGCTTCCGGTGGAACTATTTGTGTTGCCTTTGAAATATCATTTCGTAGATTGGCTGTCCATTCGTCAATGTCTGTAATGTTTTCTGTGATGCCCTATCTTATATTTCTGAATTTAACCGAGTCAACGAGCTTAAGATGATTGCCCTTGTGTTTGGTGGGGCACCCTATAAGCTGTATTTCAATAATGGAGAAGCGCCGGGGTCGTGATAGCCGGCTTTAGGAGTGGGGCTTTGGCAGTTACTTCAATGGGTGCTACTCCGCTGGCTTGTAGGCCTGTAGCAGAAGTCCACCCTTTGACTTCCGTTACCCTAGTAGATAAGTTATCTAGTTGCTGCTGCTGAATCTGCTGTTTTTGTATAACTGTGTCTGCATAGTAGCCGTTCCCCACTCTTTGATTTGCGCTCCCATGGTCTCCTTAATTTCGTTCATTGCCTCAATTTAGGTTTTCATAGCTTCTTCAATCTGACTTATTCGTGAATCGACGCGTTGTTGAAATTCCTCCTGGCGTTCGTGCAACATATTAGAGATCTTGGTTTTCTTGGGTTTGCTAGTACCGTCGCTGTTGTTCTCTACAGTCTTACGTTTTGGGAGAGGGGAATCAATGTTAACCTCCATATTTGTTACACTATTCTCTGTTATAACTGTGGAGTCATTGCGTTGCACCTTGCCGTTTTTGTATTTGTGAATTTCTTCCCTTAATTTCTTATTCTCCTCCCTCATGGCGACAATTATCTTATTGTTTTGCAGAATCATTTGTTTAAGTTCTGCTAACTCTTCCTCTAGGTTGGTGACTTTCTGGTAGTTTGCTTGCGCTCGTCCTGTGTATAGACCGTTTTCACGGAGAGGAGGAGCGTAGCCTCGAACCGGTGTATTTTCACCGCTTTCTCTCTCTCCACCTCGACCGACCGCTGCCGCTGGTGTGTGCGGATTCCCGAGTTTTGCACTGCGTGGGGCGTGAGAGGTCAGCGTGTTTCCATTTTTCGACGCGCTGAAACAATTGTGCTGCCGCAAATCGAAATGTCGGACGAGAACAGGTCGACAAGCTACCACTGCGATGTGTTTGGCTGCGGCAACAGCTACGGAAGCCTGAAAGACTGGCAGCCAAGGCATGCGAAGTGCACTATGTTTTTAAATGACTTCGCTTCTCCAGGTCGCACGCCTTCTCCGACAAATAGTATATTATTATATGGGGTGTCTGCACTTATGGCCATTTCTCCAAGTCACCACACCAGCTTGTGATTGTGCTTGGGTGCTGGTACACTTTATCATCTGCATCAAAGAGAACCAATGTCAAGGCTGACGATTAATACACAAAATGTTTGGCCAAGAGTTGTTCTCATGAACCTCTCTGATTTCTATGCTACAGCACATGATTTACAATGGCTGCAGCTAGAAAATGTTTCATCTTAGTGCGTGCAATTTCGAGATTATTGAATGAGCACTTTTCAGTCTACATGACAGAAAGGCCTGCATGACATGTGTTCTTTGGCGTAGGTACGCGTTTCTAACGTTTCGTCGAGAGCACGTTCTTTCTCGACTTGTCAATTTTGTGACGATAACTGGGGTAGCGTTATGACAACCGCACTTTTTTTTTCGCGCGGCAGTCTGGGTGTCGTGTATAATCGGCCCACGTTCGTTAAAGCCAGGTCGTTACCTGGACACGTGCGCTTGTCGTAATGCTTCTGAAATACTCGCCAGAAAACAAATTGACAGTAATGTTACCAAAAACGAGCGCCCTTTCGGCGTATCGCTAGTGGCGGCGGCTCACGCCGAAGCGAACTCACGCCATCCCACGCTTCCAGATGTGCAACAGGCTTATTTTTATTTTATCATCGGCGTTGTTTCTACGCCGAACTTTGAGCTCACCCGTCGTACTTCTGTTCCTTATCCTGTGCAACGATCAGAGGCCACAAGCTACGACGGCGACACGAATAAACACAGGCATCGGTGTTTGTGCTCCTGTCGTTCCGTGAACATTGTATTGCAACGTGCCAAGCGGAACCAAAATGGTCTGTTAGGGATTAGAGTTACGTTGAACTTGAATAATCACGGCACGGAAACCCGGGAGCCATCTTAAACACTAATCCGCGCACCTAGCGCGCAGCCAGACAATGGCCTACGTGTTCGCTCGTCTCCATTTACGTTTCTCCGATTATACTTCGACAGTTGTCCTAAGTGTTAACGCTCTTTTATAGTGATTATATATTCCAAGAACCTCACCCGGCCAGCTATACCAAAACATACAAAGCAATTACCAATTTACACATGCTGCTTAAGAACTGCATTGGCATTATTCTCATCGTCGGCGCTGCTGCGGGAACGTCTCGTGGGCCGCCGCTGCTTGCTGTTTCAACCATTTTGAAGCTGCAAGCTTAGCGATTATTTATCAGCGCCTTTACACTCGAAAAGCGTTGCCCTGTTTTGCCCGTGTACCGCGAAGAACAGCAATACCTTGTGAACCAAGCGCATACGCTGCATACACCGCCGCGGAACCCCACACACCGGAAGGGCGGCGAAACGTCGCAGACGATAGACGGCGCTGCGGCGGTGGAGTGCTTTAAAAATGGCAGCCTCCTTGTGAAATTTGTGTATACCTGTGCGGTCTTTTCGAGCGTCGTTCCTTGTGTTTGAGCAGTGCGCTGCAGGTGTCGAACTGTGACCATTTGTACGCGCTCGTTCTGTGTGCGTTCTTTTCCTGCGTCCTTAGCGCTTGAGCGGTGCGCTGAAGTCACCGAGCTGCTTGTCGTTCTTCGTGTGACATTTTGAGTTGTTGCTAACGCCTTCATTGCTTCGCCCTTGCGGTGAAACTGTGACTTTTATAGAAAGAAAGGGAGATGATTCAGGATAACTATACACTCTAGACCGGGACAGCGTTAACAGGCCCCTTAAAGGGGCCCTGCATGCGACGCTTTTGCGACTGTCTTATTTAGCGTTCGAATGCATGTAGTAATGATTGCCGAGACGAACGCAAAAAAAAATTTCGAAAATTGATGCACGAAAACTGGTGTTATCAGTCTTCGAAGTTCAAAACTCGAGCAGACGACGAGAAGAAACGTTCTTTTTCGCATTTCCACCTCCTGCTGACGTCAAAGGCCGTTTTCAATGACCGCGCGCCTCTTTTAAAAACATACGGGAAGTCTCCCCTCATCATAGGTCGGCAAACTCACTCATGAGTCGACTCACTCAGACTCACTCAGACTCAGATCGGGCCATGAGTCTGAGTCTGAGTGAACCCGGGTGAATAATATTTTGGTGAGTTTGAGTCCGAGTGAGTCCGGTTGAGGAAAGTTTTAGTGAGTCTGAGTCCGAGTGAGTCCGGTTGAGGAAAATATTGGCGAGTCTGAGCCCTAGTGAGCCCTTAGTGCAAAATATATTTCATGAGTGAGTCTGAGTGAGCTTCACCTTTTGTTGCCGACCTATGGTTCTATCTACTCATCTTCAGCATTACTATCAGGATTATATCGGCTTACCTTTACACTCAAGTCGGTTCACACATATCTGGACACTAGCGATCATGCGCAACCTCAATATTTATTGATCGGAGGCGTGAGTTAGGTGGTATGGCTTGCGATCACCTCCCCCTTAAACTCTTTCATGAGAAGTTCTTGATAAAGATATCTCTCTTGAGTTGCGTATTTAATACAAACGTTCTTACTAGATTGAAACCATTCATAACTCGTATTTGAAAGTACAAGATCAAAAGGCATATCGTAGAGCACCAATTATATGAGATACTGGCGTTAAAAAGCATTGACACCATGATAAAAAAATCTAATTTTATGCTAACGGACTCATGAGTCGACTCACTCAGGCTCACTCAGACTCGGGTGAAGCCGTGAGGCTGAGTCTGAGTGAGTCCGGCTGAGTAATATGTTGGTGAATTTGAGTCCGGGTGAGTGCGGTGGAGAAAAAGTTTAGTGAGTTTGAGTCCGAGTGAGTCCGGTTGAGGAAAATTTTGGCGAGTCTGAGTCCGAGTGAGCCCTCAGAGCAAAATATATTTATTGAGTGAGTCTGAGTGAGCTCCAACTTTTTCGCCGACCTATGCCCCTCATTGTGGCCTACACAAAGTGCCTTGCCACCGCTCTTTTTGACGGCGTTGCAACTATGACTACGACGAACCGCGTGCGTCGCCTAGCAGACTGTTCCATGGTTTGTATCGAGTAGTGCACACAATCTGGATGATCTAACAAACCTTGAGCGCGAGCTCTTGCGACAGAGCAATGCTCTGCATATAGTGCCATATCTGTAAACAGCATTGTAAATTAAAGGTGCGTCGCTGAGACCCGCGCGACGCGAGGATGGCTCCGAGGACACGGACGAAACGCTACCGCCCAATGACGCAGAAGGCGTCGGTTGGTAAGCGTTTAGAATTTTTAGGGGCAAACAAAGGGAATTTTTATTGACAAGTAACTCTTCACATGGTTACACAGAACAGGGTCGCCTGGACGCCTTGTAACTTATACTAACACAGCGCCCGAACTGAAGGGCAGGAAACGCGTGCACATAGGGTGAGCAAGAAGCTGGAGCCGTACAACGGTGGTAAGGCACTCGCGACATCATTATACAATGTTTGTTCAATATGCAGTTTGAAATGCCTATACATTCAGATTATTCATAAAAACTATGTACATTCAGATTGAATTTGTGTTCATTCACCACATAAGCATACGCCGTCAGGGTAAATCGGGGCCTGGGTGTGCACCCATAACTTCAGGCACGCGGGGGGGGGGGGGGGGGGGGGAGGGGGGGTTAGCGCGTCACTGCGCTCCTTGAGCTCCGCTAGCGAGCCCTTAAAGGCGGCGGAAGGGGGAGGGGGTAGAGGGTGATCGTTGCCGGCCGCTCCGGGGCGGGAATAATACTAAAAGGATAAACTGGTATCATTAGGCTTCTGGGGCTCCCACCCGTCTGATTTGAGGGGGGGTAGAAGTGGGTGAGTTAAAAGGCGGTGATTGGGATTTGCAGCTTGCCTTGCCGCATCAAAAAAAAAAAACCGTGTGTGCCAGCGGCGGAGAAACTTCTCCTCGCCGCTGGACTCAAGTTGTTCCGAGAGATGTCGCCAGATCATCTCTCGAACACGGGACAAGGTTGGGTAGGCCGCTCTCGTAGGTTTCCGCCTCGCCTCGGCTAAGCAGCGGCGTTTCCAAATGGAGAACCAGGTCCACATCACGTCCAGTTTGGCGAACGCGCCCTTGTTCCTGTTGAGCGCCGGAGGGGGGCGGATTTTGAAGTCCCTTGCTACGAGTCGCCAAACAGGCTTGGCTGCGGGGCACTCCATCAGGGCGTGCGCCAGCGTTTCGTCGGCCCGGCAGTTCGGGCAGCGGGGTGACGGCACTATACCGAACTTGTGAAGCCGCTGACGGGTTGGTAACACCCCCCAGTTTTTACGCCACGCGAAGTCCTGCGCCAACCTGGGTGTTCCTCGCCCGTCCTTGGACGCTTTCTTTTTCCACTTGCGAGACATCTGCCTCTCTTCATCGCTTATCTGGTGTCTCGCGACCTCCTCCGCGATGCGGGCAGGCGGGACTTCTTCCACGTCGCAGTCGGGGGCCTCCCTTTGGAGCATCCGCATCGTGTTCGCGGCTGCCTTGTAGAAAGGCGAGGGCGTCTCCGCGAGAGGGCCAAGTGGTCGGTCGGCGTCGAGGAAGGCTGCGCTCGTACTGCTCCAGTAGCGCATGAGGCCCCTCCCCACATAGTCGCTAGAGCGAAAGAGGGCTCTAGCCGTTTTTAGAGCGAGGACTTTGCTGATCGTTAGTGCGTGAGTGAGGCCGAGGCCGCCTTTGCTTTCTGGGAGTTGCAGGAGAATGCGTCGCACGGGTGCTGGCTTGCCCTCCCATAGGAAAGACCCGAGCATTTTTGTCACCTGTGAAGCCGTTTTGGTGGGCATAACTGCTATCCTGCTAGCGTAGTAAGCGAAGGCGCAGATGGTGGTCTTCGCAGCCACGGCCTTCTCACGAAGTTTGAGGTCCTTGAAGCTGAGACGCGCAATTGCCGCTCGTGCTCGTTCTATTGCCCGCTTCCACGTTGTCTCTGCGACGCCACCACAGCAGAAGTATATGCCCAGCACCTTGACCACGTCTACGATTTCGAGATCGCCCAGGGTTTCGTGAGGGAACTTGCCAAACAGTAGTGCCTTGCATTTTCCCCTGTTCAGTTCCGCGCCCGAGACCTCCGCATAGGATGCGAACGTTATCCAGAACTTCTGGAGGCTTGCAGGGTCCCTGACGTACAAGGAAACGTCATCAGCGTAGGCCATTACCTTGACGTCGTCCTCACCAGTCAGGGGAAAGCCTCTGATATGCTCGTTTTGCTCGATGTTTCTTATGAGTGGCTCGAGCGAGAGAATGAAGAGGGTGGGTCCCAGCGAGCACCCCTGACGGATCCCTCTTTCATAGACGAAGTTGTGTGTTGGGTTGCCGTTCACAACCACGTGACACGTCAAGTTGCTGTATAGGGACGAAATGAGATCGACGAAGCTTGCCGGAAACCCAAAGTGGCGTAAAACTTCGAGCAAGTATCGATGCCTGACCCGGTCGAAAGCCTTCGCCTGGTCTAGGGAAACAAAGGCTCCCGAGAGGGACTTCGCTGTCATATACTCGAATACGTCCCTTGTTGCGGTCATGTTAGCGTACATGGTACGTCCTGGAACCGCACACGCCTGCTGGGAGGAGATTATGTTTGGCAGGAGGAGTTTCAGGCGTGAGTTTAGCAAGGAAGCTACAATCTTGTAGTCGACGTTTAACAATGAAATGGGCCGCCACGCCGACGGCTCCTCCTGCGGGGCTCCTTCTTTCAGCAGCAGTGCAATTCTCCCTTCTCCAAATGACTTTGGCTTTGTTTGGCGCGTGACCACCATGTTGATCATTTCCAAGAGAGGGCCCTCAAGCTCATCAAAAAAGGTCGCGTAGAAGTTGGCGGTTAGGCCGTCAGTGCCAGGGGCGGAGTTGGGGGGCATGCTTTTGATGGTGGTAAATACTTCCTCGGCAGGCACTTCGCTGTCAAGCAGTGCGACTTCCTCCTCGCTCAGACGCACGAGGTTCCGGCAGACCTCTTCTGTGCTCCGCGTGTCACCCGGTCCGCAGTCTGGTTCCGCGCTCCGGAATACGGCCGCGAAGTGATCTCGGAAGATCTCGGTAATCTCGTCCGGATCGGTTGCGAGTGAGCCGTCCGGACGTTTCACGCGAGTGATGCGTACGCTGCCGTTGCCGCATACCTCGTTAAGATACTCATCAGCCTGGTTGGGTGCCTTGCCCCACCCCCCCGGCGGTCTAGCCGCTCGCTGTTGTAATAATCGGATGTACTCGGCTTCCAACGTGATGAGGTAATTCTGCATGCACAGCGTAAGTGTCTCAGCCCCTTTGACGATTCTAATCCTGCGTAACGTCTCATTGATCCTGGCCGTGATACGCCGCTTTCTCTCCCTGCCTTCTTCTTGCAGGATTGCCTTCCACTCCACCTTTAAGGCGTCCCAGGTGCGTGGGGTCATGCCCGGCGCAGTCGCCACAGATGCCCGCAGTCGCTTTCTAATACGCTCGACGCTTTCCTCATCTTGTAACAAGGCCGCGCCGAGGCGCCAGCCCTGGTCGCTTCTGCTGGCTCCGGGGGACCCGCTCAGCGTGGTTGCGAGCGGGAGGTGATCTGATCTGCTTGCTAGATCGGCGGGGGGAGAGAGGACCTCGCACGCGACCACCGAAGGGAGAAGGAAGTCGGGCAGGTAGGTCCGATCTAGTCTGCTCGCTGATAGCTGGGAGGTGCGTGTCGGGACGAAAACATCGCCGCGCGTGTGCAACCAGGCGTCCGTCAGGCTGAAGTGCGTCAAAACCTTCCTGAGTTCTCTGGCGTGATAAGTGGACCCGCCTCGGCCCGGCCCCCTCACGTCCCGCTGCGAGTCGATGACGCAGTTAAAATCGCCCAGAATTACGTGTGGGAGAGGCTCCGAGAGGTATGGGCGTAACGCTTGAAAAAAAGGATTGGTGTCAGCCCTCTTTGCCGGGGCGTAAACGTTCACGAAACGACATCGCTTCCCATTTATGAAGAGGTCTAGCAGGAGTGTTCTGCCGTTTACGCCGAAGGTGCAGAACGCCTTGTGACGGAAACGGCCTGAAACAAAAATGACTCCAACGCCGCAAGCCCGCGAATTTGTTAAAGAGAAAAAGGCGTCTACCTGAAACTCGCGTCGGAAGCTAGAGACATCCAGGGGGGAACGGAAGTTAGTTTCCTGGATGAACAGGATATCGATGCCATGGGCCTGAGCGAAAGCTAGGATATCCCTTTGTTTGGCCTTGTCCCGGAAGCCTCTGACGTTCCAAGTTGCGAACGTAAACAGCGACATATCGTGAGGGACCGCGACAAGGATAAAAAAGAAAGAAAAAAAAAGAAAAAGAAAAAAAGTGGGGGGGGGGGGGGGGGCGAGCGGGCCGACCGGTCGCGGAGCCCAGTTAACGTTTCCCGCCGGCACCCGGCGGTGGATGCCCTTTCCCCGAAGGGGGTGTACCCAGCTTCTGGGACTTGGCGGTCGGAGGCGCGTCACTGTCGCTGCTGAGGTCGTGTGTTTTAGAGCGGCGGTGCTTGTTGTCAAGGCTCGAGGGGGTGGCTCGACTCAGCGGTGGCTGCCATGGTGTCTCCTCTTAGTGGGGACCTTGAGCGCGAACGGTCGCGCCTCACGAGGCCTGACTGTGCCATGGGTGTGGCAGCGGGAGTAGGGTCTCCTGAAGTTGGGCCAGGTGTCTGCGTCACGGCGGGGGGTAACGGACCCGGAGGGGGGTGCTCAGAGTCAGGTAGTGGGTAGTAGCCGCGGCTCACAATAGGCGCTTCGTCCAGATTGGGTGGGGCGGTTGTCGCAGCCGCGAGCGGCGGGAAGTTGACGTCATCAAGGCCCGGGGGGGTCGCCGCGTTGTCGGATGGGGCGTGCTCGTCTTCGGGGACTTCTTGCTCCGAGCTCGGTGCCTGCGAAATGTCCCAAGAATCACGCGTGGATTCCGGGGAGCCGGATTCGAGGTCACTTGATTCATCCCTGTCGCCTTCGGAGCTTGACATACTCGTCTCGTCATTGGTTTCAGCACCAGCGGCCGGAGGTGAGGGGGACGTGGGGGAGAGGCGGATGTCGTTTCTCTCCTGTGAAGCCTGGATCACCTCGGAATCGGAAGCGTTCATTGGCATAAGGGGGCGTGGCCTCGGCCTCAGCACTTGGAGCCCCGACGACGACGCCGCGGCCGTGAGAGACCGCGGGCTACCTGGTTGTGTAGCGCTTGTGGTGGTCCTCGTCTCGGACGGGATGCCACGCGCCGCGGCAACGTAAGAGCGCTTACGGAAGCACTCGCGCGTGCCGTGCCTCCCGCCACACCGTTTGCACTCTTCCACACACCCCTCGGTTTCATGGCCGAAGACCCCGCAACGCTTGCAGTACGCGGCGGTACAGGCTGATGCCATGTGCCCCGGTTCGCTGCACCTAGCGCACACTCAGCGCATACCCCGGTATTCGCACATAACGCGGTGCCCGGCAATAGTGCTGAAATTAGGGACCGGTCTGCTCATCTCAATTCGCACTACCCGAACACCGTTGAGTTTGTTTTGTCTGTTTGCGACAGTGGCAAATGAGACGCTTTTCACTTTGCCGTACTGGGCAAGGGCATTAGCTAGCACCTCATCGGGCAGGTAGGCGGGAAACCGGTAAACATTCACAAAGGTAACCGGGGGACCGACGGCTTCGACAGCGACGTGCTCGCGGTTTATTTTAAAGCCTTCAGCAACCATTAACTTCGTAGCTTGGCTGGCGTTCCTGGTACACACGAGGAACTTAGAGCCCCCCATGTGCTGCAGCACTAGTACGCTGTCGTCGCCTGCGGTCTCCTCAACAGCATCAATTAGATCGTCAATTGACACATCCCCTTCAGGGGCATTAAACAAAAAACAATTCTCCCTCACTGGGAGGTTACTTGAAGCTGCCATTTCGGTGGGTGTTGCCACGTGTCGCGCTGGCGGGCCGCCGGCGAGACTGGGGGGCGTATCTGGTGGCTCTGGTTACGTGCAGTTCCTCTGCACCCTCGTAGGCGGGGCGGCTCAGCCGAGGCAGGCGCCGCACGGAAGCAGGTGGCACCAGGGAGGGCACCAGGAGACTCCGGGACAGCAGGTGCGGACCGGGATCCTGATGCTTCCTGGCATAGGGGTGGTGGTGGGTCTCCGGGCTGCTAGGCCCGAAAGCTGGAGGCGGTGGTCGCGCGCGCGGGGCGGCGGTGCCACGAGAACTCTCTTTCTCCTTTGAGTAGAACCCGGGGTGGGGTCGGTGTAACGTGACCCCGGGTCCGGCTTGGTGACTCGCGCGAGAAAACGGCCGAGAAGCGATCGGGCGAAGCTCCTTAAAGCGGCACCCGTTCGTCCCCGTCGTAATGCGTAACACTAACCAGTCTTAACGCTAGTACCAGATCTTGACCTCCAAGGTGGTGCCGGTGGGAGATTTCTCCTGTGCGTTGTTGAACAATAAAAAATTCGCAGCGTGCGCGTTAACTAAAAGCCGAATTCTTCTGTCTCTCATTCCCCATTAGCAGCCAATGGCATGTTCCAGTAGGAAACGTTAGTAGAAGTAGAAGTGTAAGTGTTAGCTAAAAGCCGACTTCTTCTGTCTCTCATTCCCATTAGCAGCCATTGGTCACCTCCAAGGTAGTGCCTGGTGAGATTTCTCCTGCGCGTGATTAAACAATAAAAAATTTGTTCAAAACGCCGTTTATTGATGAAATAAAACAACGAAAGACGCCAGATGTTTTGTAAAAGCAAAACGAAAGAACGCCAGATGTTTCTAAAGCAAAACGAAAAGACTCCAGCTGCTTAACGAAAGACGCCAGATGTTTTCTAAAGCAATGGTTTTCTAAACAATGAAAATTCACAGCGTACATGTAAAATTAAAGTGAGCTGCAAGTCGTCATAACTCTCATGGAACCTTTAGTATAAACGCGCCCGATCTCACGTCGGTGATGATGTACTGGGCAGAATTCACGGAAGATTCACGGTTTACCGATGAACCTCCGCAACTTCGCCCACTCATCATCATTCACTCGCTGGATATGCTGTGATTTTTTAGGGGCGAAGCTCCTTAAGGCGGCACCCGTTCGTCCCTCGTAGTCGTAGTCGTAGTCCGTAACCAGTCTCACGCTTTGACCTCCAAGGTGGTGCCGGTGGGAGGTTTTTCCTGTGCGTTGTTGAACAATAAAAAATTCGCAGCGGTAGCTAAAAGCCGACTTCTTCTGTCTCTCATTCCCATTAGCAGCCATTCTTTACCTCCAAGGTAGTGCCTGGTGAGATTTCTCCTGTGCGTGATTAAACAATAAAAATTTTGTTCAAAACGCCGTTGATTGATGAAATAAACCAACGAAAGACGCCAGATGTTTTGTAAAAGCAAAACGGAAGAACTCCAGATGTTTCTAAAGCAAAACGAAAAGATGCCAGCTGCTTAACGAAAGACGCCAGATGTTTTCTAAAGCAATGGTTTTCTAAACAATGAAAATTCACAGCGTACATGTAAAATTAAAGTGAGCTGCAAGTCGTCATAAATCATCGAACCTTTAGTATAAACGCGCCCTATCTCACGTCGGTGATGATGTACTGGGCAGAATTCACGGAAGATTCACGGTTTACCGATGAACCTCCGCAGCTTCGCCCACTCATCATCATTCACTCCGTGGATATGCTGTGATTTTTTTCCTTTTTTCTTTGACAGCATTGTGCCGAACTTAGCGTTGCCTGTTTCGCAGGTGCCGGTGTGGCCAATGTCGTCCGATGCCGCAAAAGGCAGAACGCGGGAGAGTATTGTTTGATTCCGCAGTTCCACAGCACGCCTAGCGTTGTGTCCATTGTTTTGAGAATACATCAGTTAGAAACAGAAATGGTTTGTTTCTGAGAAAGCATAGAAAGGGGTTTTATTCTTTTCAGGGATCAGTAACATGGCCTAGCTACCACCATATGAATATTATATGATACTTGTCACGCCAAACCAATCAAAATGCACAGCCTTTGTCGTCCCCTGCTACATGACCAAACGTCACTTCCCATAACAATAATAGCCGATGTGTGTCGCTGTAGCAATACCCGGAAACACTGCCGTTCCGGCGTCCCAAAGAATTACGTCATGATTACGTCACCGACACCATCTTGAATAATTTGCTAGTTCGGCGGCCTTTTAAAAGGGGCCGTAACTGAAGGTGAAATTGGCGCTAGTGTTCATGGAGATTCAAAATTAAAGCAGCCAATGGCAGCCTGCCGCCGTGCCGGCAAAGCCGTGCGCCCCGCGCCGGCCGCGGAGGCCGCGCGCGCGCCGCGACGCTAGTTTTGAATTCCTCGAAAGTTCCGTTGTAGCACGAAGCGAGTGTTGAGAGCGGGCACCAGGCTGGCCGTGCAGGCAGGCTATGCGTGGCGGACACCTGCAAGTCTCCCGTTGTGGTTGGCGGGTCATTGTTCGCTCTTGAGACTTATCGGAGTGGTCGTTACGTCAGCCGTGCTCCGTCGCCGCCGTACAGGAGCCCGTCCTAGTCGCTGGCCTTGACATAAAGTTTCGTGATGTTCCGTTACATGAAGCGAGCTTTGGCCGGCGTGTGGAGTTTTTGTGGTGTTTGCGTGTTGGGCGCTCTTGCCGCCGTGGTGGTTAATGGCACGCACCATTCGTTAATCATGCAACGGAGCACGGATACTTCAAGACCAGCCGAGTTCCGCAAGATTCTTCGAGGTTCCGAAAAACTAAAGGTGAGCATGCGGCTTGCGTTCGCAGCCACACATTTACGAATTGCAGTTGGACAACACAGTTATTGTTTTTTTTAATTATGGCTGAATCGTGAAAATCACGATGTTGCAGTTAATATCGCTGTTCTTAGAAGGAATGAAATTAAAGCACTTGAGACTCATAGTTTAACTTTTGCGTCTAGGACAGAACTGCGTGATGGAAGTGCGTTTTGCTTTTTTTTGCCTGTTTATCACTCGCCATCGTTTAAATACGCGTTTCTGAGACTCAATAGGCAGTTTTAGAATATCGTACGAAAAGCTTTGCGTTGGCTTTTTGCGTAACTGTGCATGCGTCGTACGCTAACCGCTTGCGGGCTCCCGTAGTGACGGAAATAGCGAGCCACAAACGCTAACATAGCGTACGCTATTCTAAAACTGCCTAATGTATCGCAGCTTGCACTGAGCCGAGACGACGAAACTACGTTTGCCTCATGCGACTGCGTAATTTGTATCGTTGGAATTAATAGTTTTCAATTGCTTTATTTCAGGACGGAAACGTTTTCGGAGTATTCGAGAAGGCAAGAACTGATGCGTTTGCCCAAGGAGGGGTTAACAGCTGTAGAATCAGCGCTCTGCGAAGTCTCGATCCGCAACTCAAGTGGACCAGCTTTCTACCCTGCCCCCAGTGCTTCTTCTCGGTGCGTGAATATGCTTTGTACTTACGGCTGAAGAAGTAGTTTGTGTGTTTATATATTGTCTCTGTTATTACCTATGGAAAAACTGCTCTAAGGATTCATGTGTAGGCATGAGACATGTCCTATATGCAGAATTTTACTGTTTGTGTTTATCACAATGAAGTGCTCAGTGTACTGTTATGACTGGCAGTCGGTGGCGATGCGCTGACCATGAGAATCGGCGGGCGAGGCGTTCTCACACTGCTAAAACACCTGCATCCTTCCACGAAACGGAATTCCCGGGATGGCGAGTGACCAACAATGAGCAGAATCTCGGCCTCAAAGTCTGGGACGGCAAAGCCGGAGACAATGGGCCACCTGGGCTTGGCTTGGTACGCTGCCGAAGCGACCTGACGGGTATGTTTGGACGGGAGTCCCCGCAAACCTTCTTCTGCCCTTCGGGGAATAGAAGAGCCGAGGAACTTGTTGTCCTATTTCCCCCACCTGCGTGCCGTCGACCACCGGACACTTGCTGCTTCAAGAGTGCAACGACCCCTCAGCGACAGTGAAATGGACTGTGCCATGGTGGGTGTGGTCGTGTGTGTGGTTGGTGGTCATCAAGAAGGAGGAGCCAAACGGAGGGGTTAAAACGACGGTGCTGAGTGAGAAATGGGGCTCTGAGCCCTCGGTAACAGGCTCATCCAATTCGCTCGTCGCTGAACTCTTTCCTTGTAACGATGTAATTGAGTGTACGAAAAGTACCAGTAAACTTGTTATTGTTTTCCCAACTTGCTAGCAGCATTTCCTCAACCCGGAGACTCGACTACGCTACCAAACGGAGTCCGGGTACGACGCTGCCCTATCGTAGCAACAACCTGGTTGCCGAGAAGGGATGGATCCAAATACCCAGGCGCGACAACTGGTGATCAGCGCTGGGATCTGAAGCTACAAGCGACAACAACAGTCGGCCTAAGGGAATGCAGCTGTCTCGAGACATCGATCACGTGTGGGTGAGTGCGTGGCTTTTCCTTTGATGTGGACCAGGTTCTAAACGAGGGTTTTAGAACTGGTAGATTACTTTGCCGAGAGACTCAAGGTTCCGTACTCTCGGATAGTTGTTTTGGAAGTAGCGGGCACTCGGGACGATCATGGATTTGCAGAAGCTGCAGGAGCCGGACTTGTTGCTGTTGTGTAAAGAATTGGGGATAAATACAAAGGGTTTGGCACGAAAATCCCTAATCATACAGGCAATCATTGATTTGGGGGTCGATGATGAGGAGCTCTGTGAAGAATGGGAATACGCCAACCAAAATAAGGAAGAGCGGCTCAGACACTGGGAGAGAGAGGAACTCCGCGAGCGTGAAAGAGAAGAAAAGGAAAAGGAAGAAATGAGGCGTGAGCGTGAATTAGAGGAACGCCGCGCGAAATTAAGGAAACGAGAGATTGAGCTCCGTAAACTAGAAGTCAAGGTAGAACTCCTGGAGTTGAGTAAGAGGTCGGGAAGTTGTCCCCAGCGTGTGGTACCTCTTCTCAACAAGAAGGCAGAGTTCAAGATGTCAAGGTATATGCAGCCATATGTGGTATCAGGGGATATCGGCCTATATCTTGCTAAATTTGAACAAATGTGTGAAGAACTGTCTTTTGAGCGAGACGCTTGGTCTCAGGGGTTATTGTAAGTTCTGCCCAGTGAGGCAGTTGAGGTTGTTGCGCGACTCAGTGAGAAGGACGCGGACAACTACGATGTAATTAAGGCATCTTTATTCCGGAGTTTCGGAATATCTGGTATAAGAGAGGGATGGCGCGCAGAACTCGAAAGGGAGAAAGAGAGACAACGCCGCGCAGAACTCGAAAGGGAGGAAAAGATGCGTGAGCGTGAAAAAGAGGAACGCCGCGTAAAACTCGAAGCAAATAGACAGGCGTTCGAGGAAAGGAGGCGGAAGCGTAAGAGCGAGAGAGAGAACAACGAGCGACAGGTCGCCGTTGGCGAGATCGCGCCAGAGAAAGGCCCGAGCTTTCAAGAGTGCCTGAAGGTAAAGCATATAGAGAATGAGGCCCTGGCCGGTCTAGAGTTAGAGACAATTCCGAAAGACGTTCCTTGCGTGGATGAGGTTTGTACCAGTCGCCCTATTGGGCTCAAGGAGGAGCTGGAAACCTTCCTCGTGCCGCAAAAGGACGTTCGGAATCGTCAAACGTGAACACGGTTAGCGTGCTGGCGAACCATAGCAAGGACGCGAAGCTTCAAGGGTTAGGCGATACCGTCGGTGAGGGCTCAGAGTTAGATTTTATCAGCGCTGACGCAGATAATTTGGCCCGACAGTCCGACGTGGCGGAGAATTCGAGAGGTGTGAGCGAGATCAGCGCTGACGCAGATAATTTGGCCCGACAGTCCGACGTGGCGGAGAATTCGAGA
Organism: Rhipicephalus sanguineus; assembly: GCF_013339695.2. Classification (NCBI taxonomy): domain Eukaryota; kingdom Metazoa; phylum Arthropoda; class Arachnida; order Ixodida; family Ixodidae; genus Rhipicephalus; species Rhipicephalus sanguineus. The sequence continues at coordinate 97,499,947 of NC_051180.1, read as the reverse complement.
GGTGTGAGCGAGATAGAAGGTTAGCAGAAACACCACGAGCTGCACAACTCCGCATGTCGCGACCCGAAGCGATGATGAAGCGTCGTGAGAAAGAATGTTTGCCGAAAGCACAGAAAAAGAAAGCGGCTGAAGCATTCGGCTCAGCGTAAGCTAAGAAAGGTCCCACCCCGGCACGAGAAAGACGCAAGCGTAGGCCAACGGACAGTTCACGGAAACGTAAATTGAGGCATTCATTCAGCCGCAAGCAGCGCGAGAGGCGCAGAGGGAGAAAGCAAGGTGCGCTCCCACGACGGAAGGCGGGGTTGAGATTGACAGTTTCGGGAAAGCACCTGGGTCCAAGTCGTCAAAGTCGAAAGGCCAGTGTACGGCGGGTAACAAAGCACCACGCGGAGGCGAGCACAAAGGGAGAACGGACCCAGTTTCTTCCCCGTTTCTGGCATTCCATTCGCCTTCCTGAGGGGAGCCGACCGAGGTGCCGAATGAAGTGTGACGGTAGAGTGCAGCTGATAGCTCGTGTATATTGTAGCCTCTGGCGAGCTAGAAAGCAGGCAGGACCGCGGCCCCATCGGGTACGATTCAAGCGAATCTAATTGAGAAAAGGGGAACGGTCAGTTCGAGTAATTTTGCACGTGTGTGCAAACTAGGATTACTCATTGTTTTGGTTAGGAATGTAGAATTCAGCCAGTTTAATTTTGTGTATTACGAGACGTGGCGCAAAGTTTTAAGAAAAACCGCGCAGTAGTAAAGGGCTGAAGAGAGCATCGAAGTTCTTTAATCATTAGGATGAACTTCTGATGAAGGTGTTTTTAGCGCGAAAACTGTATTTTTTCTAGTTTTGAAAAGTTTAGTGCGATATCGTATGCGTTCACTTCGATGTCGATTTGGGGTGAATAAGCATTTGAGGAGAGATATCAGCATCAGTTTCCAAAATGAGTTTGGCACTGAGCGGTGCAGTTTTCGTTACGCGCTATTGGAATTGACAGGCATTTGGTGCAAGCTTTTAGCATAAAGCCAATGATAATGTTTTGAGGTGCTTTTGAAGTGTATTGCACCTGGGGTTATTTTTTTGTTGTTGTACAATGTGTGTTTTTAATGTAAGGATCAGCTTTTAGAACTTAGAGGGATTATGTGAAGGGTTAGTTGTGCTTTGTCTTTTGCAACGCTATAGGAATGAGGTATTGAGGCGCTCAGGAGAGCACAGTGGTTTTTATCAGAGGCGTTGGCATGGGCAGGTAGCTTTAACCGAATGAACCTGTTAGAAGACAGCGTTTATCCCATTATGTTTTGTTCTTTTCTTTGAAGAATTAGTTATCAAGTGATCACATGAGCGGATCAGTAAGGTTTCCGAACGTTACGGCGTGAGCGATCGTTCAGAGGTATGTGACGTGGTCGAACCTTTTGATAGGGTTCTGACTGTAAAGGATGAGAACGTCGTTTTGCAAGTGCTATCGTAGACTATTTAGGTCACGGCGTAGGCCTAGGTTTTAGGAAACCTAATGAGCTTAAGAGCTCAGGAGTAGCAGACTATCCACGGCCCAAAACAAAGAAGGACAAAGGGGCGTTTTGGGGCTCGCTGGAATGCAGTCTTTGCATCGGGAGTTTATTCATCGTTGGCCACCCTTTGACCGATGTTCTTGGCGGGACAGAACAGGCAAAAGTAGTCTAGGATGAAAAGAAGGAAGCTGCCTTCTTAAGGGTGAAGGCGGTACTGATTAACCGTCCGGTTTTGCGAGCTCAGGATTTCGACCGAGAGTTCACGGTCCAGAGTTATGTGAGTGATCGAGGCCTAGGTGCCGTTCATTGTCACAAGGATGACGAAGGTAATGAACATCCCGTGCTCTACTTGAACCGAAAATTGAGCTCTCGCGAGATGGCGAACTGCGCTTCAGAAAGGGAGTGCGCTTGCATTATGTGGGCCATTCATTAGTTGTAGTGTTATCTCGGAGGCGTCAAATTCAGCGTAGATACGGACCGTTATCCCCTTGCCTGGCTGCAAACCGCGACATCTAAGTACAGTTGCCTTCTGAGGTGGAGTTTGATTTTTTAAGTAATATCTTTTCGACAATAAATATAAGAAGGGCAAATTGAAGGGAAACGCTGACGCGCTTAGCCGCTCTTTCTAAGCAAGTCTGGGGTGCTCTTCCCAATGTCTCGAAATTGATATTTGAGGTTTTTTTCGTGTCACTATTTGTGTCATTGAGTAATGTAGCACGTTTGGTTCCTCAGCATAAGTAAGCCCTGAGAGTTTTGAGTGTGAGCTTTTCGTATAAAGCTAATAATGAAAGTTTGTTTACCAACCCTCTTTTGGCCTGGTTTGCTCGGAGGCGGCCGAGTGCTTGCTCTGCATGTGGTTAAGTTTCAGAGAGGCCGAATAATCTGGGTTGCAACTGACCAGACAATGCTTCAAGCGAAGACGAGCTTCGGGCATTCAACGGTGGCGAATTCCGTCGACCCTTCGAGCAGCAGCGGTGGCTGCTACCCTCTGTTTCTCCACTGGCGAGGGAGGAGGCTGTTATGACTGGCAGTCGGTGGCGATGCGCTGACCATGAGAATCGGCGGGCGAGGCGTTCTCACACTGCTAAAACACCTGCATCCTTCCACGAAACGGAATTACTGGGACGGCGAGTGACCAACAATGGGCAGAATCTCGGCCTCAAAGTCTGGGACGGCAAAGCCGGAGACAATGGGCCACCTGGGCTTGGCTTGGTACGCTGCCGAAGCGACCTGACGGGTATGTTTGGACGGGAGTCCCCGCAAACCTTCTTCTGCCCTTCGGGGAATAGAAGAGCCCGAGGAACTTGTTGTCCTATTTCCCCCACCTGCGTGCCGTCGACCACCGGACACTTGCCGCTCAAGATGTGCAATGACCCCTCAGCGACAGTGAAATGGACTGTGCCATGGTGGGTGTGGTCGTGTGTGTGATTGGTGGTCATCAAGAAGGAGGAGCCAAACGGAGGGGTTAAACGACGGTGCTGAGTGAAAAATGGGGCTCTGAGCCCTCGGTAACAGGCTCATCCAATTCGCTCGTCGCTGAACTCTTCCTTGTAACGATGTAATTGAGTGTACGAAAAGTACCAGTAAACTTGTTATTGTTTTCCCATCTTGCTAGCAGCATTTCCTCAACCCGGAGACTCGACTACGCTACCAAACGGAGTCCGGGTACGACGCTGCCCTCTCGTAGCAACAGCATGGTTGTCGAGAAGGGACGGATCCAAACACACCGGCACGACAACTGGAGTCAGCGGTGGGATTGATCCAAAAACCCGCGCAACAGCACAAACACCTCATGCTTTCAATTCGGTTCAAGAAGATTGGTAGTCTTGTAGCCAGCCAATAACAGCAAGAGTGAGACAAAAGAAAGGATGTCATGGAGAAAGGGAACCGCTGTGAAGCCTGCACCTGCCACTCTTCCCCTACCGTTCACCTAAAACAGAGTGCTTGCCGATGCATACTACACAGTTGCATACATTGTCTGCAACCTACAGTGTCATTGCTAACTGTGAAGATGTGGACTGTGTGGCCGCAACAAGATGGGGTTTGTGATAATGACAACTGCATGGAAAGAAGAGTGTGTGCCCACATGAAAAAAGAAAAGGAGCTGCATTTGACAAAGAGAAAGGGTATTGCGACTCGAACAGCAGCTCAATGACTGGCAGTTTGAGCCACAGCCTTGGACAACCGGGTGTGCTGACCGACTAGACAATATCCACTTTTGGCTGCTGCTTGCCCTGCACACCAAGGCCCATTGTCATAGCAGCCTGGTGCAGCTGATGACCAGGTATGGAAGCTACCTGCCTGCAATCAGATGGCCAATGTGCAAGCAGCCAAGGCATCCAACGAGTGAGTGGCTGGCCAACCTCAACAAATTTCCTGTCCTCCTGAAATTCAAATTTACAAGGTTGCACTATGAATAATACTATTCCTTTTATACTTAGTCTGGCTTCAAAATGTGCTTCTTCATATGACTGTGTGAATAACATTCGTGAGTACCATTGCAATAAGCACAGAATACTGCCAGTGCATTTGCTGCAGAGATATCTTACTCCAAAGACAACGGTGGAAATGTTTGTGTTGATGTGGTGTACAACAAAATCAGACCCCAAAATATGACACCTGCAAGAATGTGACAAATATTTCACAGCCTGAATGTGCACTTGAAATGTTGACTTAGCCAAGCAAAATGACTTGCCTGCCTTCATGCAGCTTGTTGTATTCAACCAATTCGTGGCGAAGCTTAGTGCTCCTCATGAACGAGACCATGTGGCCGCAGTCATGCGGAAGTTCACCGCATTTCAAGAAAAGTCAGCCCTGTGGACACACATCCAGCCACTTCAAGCAAGTGTGCCTCCAGCCTGGTGATGGCCATGCAGTACTAGCAGTGAGGGTTCATGTTGTAGGGCTCAATCACTGGCAGATCCGGGGCTCATAACTGCACAAGGATGCCAAATCAGACGAGTTGCACTTCAATCATGACAGCTGTACACAGCAAAACAGACGGACAGAAAAGAGATATATGGGACAAGCACCGTCTTTCAATTGAAACTTTAACGGAAATAAAGTGTGACATAAATATTCAAAGCAGTGGTGTAAATCCAGAAAAATTACAAGGGGCGACACATCTTGCCGTGGTGGCCATCTTGTTTTTATAAATATACGTTTTATTTTTAATTACAGTAGACTCTCATTAAATGGAACCTGAAGGACCAGGAAAATATGTTCCGTTTAACAAGAGTTTCGTTTACTGAGAGATGAACTGGGTTGAAACATTCAGGTATGAAACCAATAATACTAAAGGCAGTTGTTCCATTTAAGCAGCAATTCCATTTAACAGATTTCCGTTTACTGAGAGTCCACTGTATAGCAATTTCTAGCGCTTCTTTGGTATAATGCATAAAGGTGCAGCTTTTCTTTACTTCAGCTCCATTCCCCATCGTGTATGCCTCTTAGAAGTAATACGTAACATTTCAGAAAGCTTGTTGTTCCACAGTGCCTTTTGAAAAGAAAAGCAGCTCTCACCTTTGTGTTTTATTTCTGCTTCAGATTTCACAGCTGGTTTCATGAAAGTGCACTATACTTAAAAAGGCCCTGCAACACTTTTCAAGTAATCATCAAACAGCTTCACTAAAGGAGTTTAGTGGCCTCACAAATGGCCTCACGAACCGACCACTACAAAAATTTTTAGAATCCGTCAAGCACAAGCGGAGTTACAGAGATTGTCGTATGCTGTAAATGCTCTCTCTTCTCTCGTCCCGACGAACGCGCTGGAAGCTAAGCAGGGAGGGATGGTGCGGGGAAAGAAGTCATGTCATGTGCGTATCATGACCTTGGGCGCTTTTTTTTCTTAGAATGCACGGCTAACCTTCAATGAGACTGCGCGCGCGTGCGGGCACGTGGCAGCTTTTCGCGGCGGGCGCAGTAACTATGCAGCCAATGATGCTCAAACCAGCCAATGACCGCGAATTTGGGTATATTGCGCGGTCATATGAGTATATGGCAGCATTTGTAGAAAGAGAGGAGCACTTTTTAGCTGTCTTAGAGAATTCATTGTACAGTCCAGGCCACGTGCTGCACTATAATGTTTAGCTCACGTGTTCTCAGGAGCCTCGACTACCGATCGGCAGCATTTTCTGACCATGCTGAAAGAGTGTTGTAGGGCCCCTTTAACTGTCAAGCTGTTCAAATATGTTAAAGATAACTCTTCAGAGGGGGATGGGGGGGGCAATTGCAAGGGTTCCCCCCCCCTGTTAAAACAAGCGAAGTTGGGACCCCCCTGAGCACCCCATGATTTACACTGGTGATTTAAAGAATGAAAACAAGAAACAAGGCAACAACACCAATAGCCAGAATGATTCTTCAGTGTGGGTTGTCAAAAAAAAAATTTTGCAGAGAAGTTACAAAGTGTCAAGAATAGGTATCTCTTCCTTTATTAATGTGATAGATAACTGGCTAGACACATGCTTTTCTTCTGCAAATCAATGAGTTTGCATGTGCGTTGGTCTTTGTACCAGTTACAGAAGGCCACAGTTACACACAATATTGACAATGTGTGGGACATTGATGTAGCTTTCAAGCGTTTTCATATTTATGGAGCCAAAAATTCACACAATTCATCTTCATTCACACAACGCCTTAATTACACCTTGCTGCATGCCAGAGCAATTTATAGACCACCCTGGTATAACATTCACAATATTTATTAACATGAGTGGTAGAGCCTGCACTCGAACCCTTCCTAAAATTTGGACCAGCTCAATTGTCAATTTATGACCTATGTAACCTCCATTGCTTGTCTTGTGATCTCCTTTAATATGCCAGCCAACAACAATGAGTAGAAACGTAAATGGCACAGCCACTGCAATCCGCTGATGATGAATTGAAGAATTCCATCGGGGGAAAGCACTGGCGAGACTGGTAGAAGTAGCTACATCGAGACTCGTTGCAGAGAGCCTGCATGGAGTCTGTGCCATCTTGTTCAGCTGGGATAACAGAAATGAGAGAGCAGCGCCTCACTTGTCAGCAAATGCCTCTTTATTATCCAAATGCGCTTCATATGTCTCATGGTACGAGCAGTGCGAGGGCCAGGGAAGATGTAGATGAAGCAGGACAGGCAGATACTGCACTTGCAAGTACTAATTTGATGGGAGGTGAAAGTAGTGACATAACAGAGACACTGTCAGATTGTCATTTAACACACTGCTGAAGCTGCAGTTTAAAGATTTTGCAGGTAGAAGTGTAAGATGGCACCTGGTGCTGGAAACACAGCTGCTACTGTTGCACGGAGCAGCCCAGACCATGAAGGTTGGCACTGGACCGAATTCACAAGTGGATAAGAACTGGTGAATGAAATTGCAGGTCTCTTGAAAGGTATGGTTGCAACAATGCCACCCAGGAAGCTTTGGCTTCATGGTGGTTTAATAAGGGCACAGAAATAACTCTGAAATGCTATAGTGTGTTGATCAAGTAATGGGCTGGATTTACTTTGCCGTGCCTTGGCGCAAGGCCCAGGAAGATTATTTACCAACCTGTTATCCGAAGAGATATAGCAACATGCTGTTCTAAAGGCTAAAGTGTTGCATGGCCTACATTTGTCAGGGGCTGAATACTTCCACCTTGTCCTCTTTCTAAACCAAAAATCCTAAGAAAACACGGTTGAAATTTACAATCAGGCTCAAAAACTACCTTGATTACTAACGTGTGGAGACCTGCAAAGAACTTTGGAACAGTTCACAGTGCTTGAGAAAGCAGAATGCTTGAAAAAAGCTGATGTTCTGAGAATAGCCCGTACGTCGCACTGAATGTGAACCGATGCTTGACCTGGAGGTAGCCCAGTTAGCACAGAGCCACAAGGACAGTATTAGGTGCCAGGCTATACTGAGCAGCAACTCATACATGACTAAAAAGCAGCCAGTCAGAGGAAGACCTTTAGCATCATCCCCACACTACTTGAATTCCGAGCCATGATTCAGAAGGCATTCCTGAAACGTCTCATGTACGGACACATAGCCAAATGTAAACAAAATGGCATGGCTAGAAGAGAGGGAGTGCAAATGGTGCAGTAACAACAAAACAGTTATAGATTATGTAGCCGCACCCTAACTTGTTGACGACACAATCGTGGTAGAAACACAGTGGCAGCACGTCACCAAGTACAGAGTGGCGAAAAGCGCACTGAGAAGTGTGCACGAGAAGCTTGACGTAATCATAGATTTCAGGGGGCTCACTTTACAGTTGTGCACAAGTCACTGCACCTGAAATACAAGTTGAGGGTCCCCTGTAAAGCTCTCTGGGGCATACAAGAAGGTGGCAGTGAAGCTGGCCTACGTACCCATGTGCACGACAGAGCCGTTGGTCTCTTATATTTCTTTTCAATGAATGAAAGTTCTTTGCATGCTAAGCAGCAAACTAGCACAAGAATAAGTTCCTTGATTACACCAGAGACTATGGATAGTTGCTTGAAGAGAGAGCAATAGGACAATGTGGTGTGGAGGGGTCAGTTATAAGTGATGACGAAAATGAAGCTGGTTCTGGAACAATGAAGTACCAATGCAATATGCCTGGATGCAGCTGAAGCAAGGACCACTTTGAAGAATGCATCCCAGGTGTAAATCTGCACACCAGGCACTGCATGAAGTGCGGTTGGAGGATGGATCGCTACAAGAGGCATGGCACAGCTGAGAAAGGTGGTAGTGCTGATAAATCCTCACTGCCATTCGATTGTAAAATCAGAAACATGGTTCCGGTTCACAATTAGGATGTAAAAATTCTCCCTTAAACTGACACCCGATTTCATTACGTAGTATATTCTGTGTAAAATCCTTGGACATACCCTTTACACAACTGTTCATTTCCTTGACGCTCACTAATTCTTTCTTAAGGCTCAACTTGGCTTCCACTGCTCCTTTCTTGTGAAACACAGCTGGTGCACCCATTGACAGCTTTTTCTTTGGTTTTTGGTTTGTTTTTCTGTTGTTTGATCTTTTTGCCTTGCTCATCTTTTGATTTGCTCATAATATGTCGCGTGTTGTTCTTTGTGGTTTTTTGTCGGATATATTTTCGTGCTCTGCACAGTAAACTCAGTTGTAAGTTAGCGCTCGTCCTTGTGTGTCTCCTTGTCCTAGTCCTCAGCTCGCGCTATAGCAATCATCATGACATACCAACTAGCGCAAGCCGCCATCCTTCACAGCTGGCTTCCTTCCACATAGACTACATACAATTCTTGACCGCCCTTCTATAGCCGACTGCATTTTCCGGGTTTCGCAAACGTTTTGCAAAACCTTGCCCCAGTTTACTTCTTTCAAAATTAAGTAAATTGAACATGGATGGAAAACTATTCTATCGGATCGGACATTTTTCATCTGGATGCTCACAATTCGTGTCTGCAAACACCCATTCATGACTTGCCCCATGCCATGAACTCTAATATTAACTTGATTATTCACCCAGTTGTGTAGTCTTCCAAGAAATTATACTGACCAAAAGCATGTTACAATTCTTTAAAAACAATATCAAGGCTATATGTTCTAATTGGTGTAAAACCCGCTTGATGGAACTCAAACATAATATATATCTGTGGTTTACATGCCAAAACCACCATATGATTATGAAGCATGCCATAGTGGAGAGCTCCGGAAATTTTGACCATCTGGTGTTCTATAACGTGCATTGACATCGCACAGTACATGGGCTTCTAATATTTTCGCCTTCACCAAAATGCGACCAACTCAACACAAATAAATGCAAGGCATGATGTTGCCTGCCCATACAACTGGTGCCCAGCTTCCTACTTGCCCAAGAACTCCGCTCTTGAACACATAACACTCATAACTAGGTGCTCAC